>NW_027096610.1:0-60000 GCF_019320115.1 Miscanthus floridulus | reverse complement strand
ATGCACTCCCTAAGACCGACGACGGAGGTGGGCTGCGGCTCACAGTCTCCAGCGATGCTGACATGGCAGGCGACATTGATGAGTGGCAGAGCATCTTTGGTGTGCTCGTCTTCCTTGGTTCAGCCCTAATTTCGTGGTAGCCATTGAAGCAGAAGATGGTGGTGCTGTCTATGTGCGAAGTGGAGTACATCGCGGTGGCCATAGCGACGTGCCAAGCGGTCTAGCTACGCCGGCTGCTGTGCGAACGGACCGGCCAGGAAGCTCGTCTGCCAGCTCTGATGGTGGACAATGAGCCCGCCATCACCCTCGCCAAGAACAATGTCCTTCATGACAAGAGCAAGCACGTCGACATCAAGTTTCATTTCCTTCGGGATTGCGTTGATGGAGGACAGATCATCCTCGAGTTTGTCAACACCGATCGATAGCTCGCGGACATCCTCACCAAGCCACTTGGGCGCCTTCGGTTCTCAGAACTGAAGAACAAGATTGGCATGGTGGAGCTCAAGACCAAGGAGTAGAGGCAGCAGGATTAGGGAAAGATTTGTGAGATAATCTGCTGCACTCTCCAGCCTTTTGCAGTAGTTTCACACTCCACTGTACACTTAAAAAGGGGGCCTGCTGCATAGCAACTTTTTAAGTGTACAGTCCACTTTGTGCAGCAGCAACTTTAGCAACCTTTAAAGTGCACAGTTCACTCTGTAGCAGTAGCAGGTGTAGCTGTAATTAATTAGAGTTTTTTTGTGACTTGTAATTGATTAGAGTTGTGTATATATCAGCTTGTTTAGTAATGGAAAGAGTAGTTTAGTTTGCTGCATATTCAGAGCTGCATAGCTGCTGCTCGGGGTGTGTGTGTGCACTCTGTTCTCACCCTTTCTTCAACCTCCGGCTATGAGTGTGTGTGGGTGCTAGTGAGCTGATTGCTCACCTATGCAGGGAGATCGAGGACCAATAGAGAGAACAATCATACTGAATTTGCCAGAGACAATGACCACATGGAGAACATTAATTTGCTTGAAGGTATCGTGGACATTGATTTGCTTGAAGATTAAGCATCCTGTTAACTAGTTTTCTTTGCTAGTACCTTACCTTATTATCTTCTAATTTTGTATGCTGGTGAGACAGTTTATGGTGCATCCTTAGAAAACGACGGTTCAAGCCGCCTGTTAACAAGTGATCAAGTCAGACAAAACAATCTTACTGAAGCTGCCAGAAACAATGACACCATGGGGAACAATAATTTCCGTGAAGGTACCATGAACACTGATCTGCTTGGAGATGTCCTGTTAACTTTCCTTGCTAATACCTTTCTATCTTTTATTTATTGACTCTCTTGAGGTTTCATTCCTAGCCTGCAATAACTTGCTTAGGACTAAAAGTCTTTCTTGTTGTCAAAGGTATCGTGGACCCGGAGTACAATGCATCAATGGATTTTCTTGTTGTTTGGGCGCACCTAGAGAGCAATGATCTAGACCTGACAGGCCCTTCTGATGACTGGGAGGAAGCAGATTCATTTTGGATGAGTCAGCTGGAAAGCCTTGGCCTAGAGGATCTCCGTGACAACACATGTAATGATGATCTAAGATCGGTTGGTCTGATTAACGTAGATGAACTAGTGACTCAAGGATCGCAAGAGCAGCAAAGCCTTGGCATGGAGGATGTAACACCCTCAGTGTTACACCCTAAATTATTTACTAAAACATGTCATGAGCATCATGTTTATGTGTTAGTACATGTGATAGAATGTGTAGATAAATTTCTTATAACTTAAAATGATCAATAAAAATGTTTAATGAAAGTTGATTCAATAGCTCATGTATATCAAGTAGGGTTGAAAACTAATTTTTATTAAGCAAAAATACTATAGAACATGTGTGTGATACTTAAATAAAGTTTGAAGTACAAACTTTATAGATGATAGTGAAATACTTGCTGTTGAAAAATAATATTACTAGCTAATATTTCTACTAGCCTAGAAATTGCAAGTTGAAATCAAGTAGAGCTCAAAAACTTAGAAAATTTTCAAGTTTGTCAACAGCTAGACATTGCTATGTTTAGCAAATTATTTTGATAGATTGGGTTAAAGGGTGGTGTAGTGTTACAGCTCGATTTGGTAGTCTCATATGCCATCTTGAGTATGGTGAAGATGGTTTGGCTCCTGAAGCAACCGTTTAGTCGTTTTGGGCACTTTAAAATTCGTGAACGACACAGCCTCGGGATGGTTGGCGCCGTGCGTGCGGTCACCGCGCGGCAACCCCGTGTCGCGCACATGGCCGTGTCCCGCGTGGTCACCCTATGCTGCCACGCTGGGTCGGTCGAGCCGCCTGGGCTTGGCCGAGGCTGGATGCAGCGAGCCGCTAGCCCTATGCCCTGCTGCCCTGCCTCGCGCTGCCGCCGTGGCCGCGCTGCGCTGCCGTCGCCTCGCCGTCGCATCCACACCCCCCTGCGACTCTGCACCATTGTCTGCCCTGTCGGTGGCCCTGCCGCTGCTACGCACGCTTGCATATTCGCGGCATCGGCACATGGCCGTACCTGCTGTCGCCTCGCCATTAAGGCGTGGCAGTCGCTCGTGCCGTGTTGGTCGTGGACGCGTGCACGCCTTGTCCGTAGAGCCTGCACATGTGCGTCCTGATCGTGCCGCTCGCGTCCCGCCAAGGCGAGGATGAGCTAAGCTCTGACCTACCCCCTCCCCTCTCTCTTCGCTGCTGCCTTGGTGGACTGAGCCGCACCATTAAAACAAGCAGGGAGAAGTTGTCATCGCTCGATTCGTCATGTCGCTGGCTCCGTCACCTAGCTGCCTAGCTACCCGCCCCCACCCCGCCTTGAATGGCGCCCGGTCGAGCTTCAATTATGAAGCTTTTCGTCGCCACTGTGCCGATAAGGCCGAGTCCGCCCATCATCGAGGGCAGCTCCCATCTGACCACCTCGAGCCTTGGTTGCACCGATAGACTCGTCTCAAACCCCTCCTCACCATGCGCACCTGAGTTGTACCTCTACAGTTGTCCTGACACTGCTGACGTGGTCATGTCCGCCGTGGCTCATCGCTGAGCTCCCACGCGTACGTGGCCAGCCTTCCTCGGGGCGTCTCCGGCCGAACTATCACCTCAACCAGGTCCTTGGTGAGTCGCTGATGCTCACCCGCTACCTCTACTGCTTCCTTAGCGTCGTGGCTCACTGGAATGTTGTCGTCGCCACCGTAGGTTGCCCGTCGACGTGGAGAAGTCGCCCTACTTCGTCTCTGGTCTTCTAACCGCTGCCCAACATTGCGCGTCAGTCCATAGTTGAGCATCAACCCCCTAGCTAGGTCTATGCGGGTCCCAGTTGGCTGGCGCAGTGGCTCCGTGTCAGCCACCACCGTACCACCAAGCGCGAGGGCTTCGAGAACCTCCCCTATGCGAAGATGAGTCTCTTCGGGGTCCTTCGTGCATAATTGCTGACTAAAGGAATAGGGCGCATAGTGGTAGCGTTAATAGCAGAAAGCGCGAGGGCTGTTCTGCTAAAATGCCAGCGCGCACGTGGGCTTCTCCGCCATGGGCTGGTCTCGCTTGGGCCACGCGGGAGGTTTCGTTTTTCTTTTCCTAAGGAATTAGAAATAGTTTTCTAATTTAATTTTTGAGCTGATCTTTGGTGAATCATATAAAATCATATAGGCATCTAAAAATTGTGAAAATTTTTTGTTAGGTTCCTAAAATTATGCTCTATCTGTTAGTGTATTTAGTTCATATATATACATGTTGATACCAGGAGCTATTAAATCATTTAAGAGTGCTTAAGATTATTAGGTTAAATATTATAGGAATTTTTATGGTAAATTGGTGATAGCTTTAGTCCTGAAATTTTTATGGTAGCTTCATTGTATTATTATGTGCTCACTATAATTTTTGTAGCTTTAGAATAGACTAAGCATTAGGGTAGTTAAATGCTCTTTGTTTCAAATATGCATTAAATCATTAGTAGAAATAAAGATATATCCTTCATTTGTAAAGCTATGTGTTTGTTAGTTGAATTCAACACCTTGCTTGATGAAAATGATAGTTAGCTTAGTATCTTAGTCATTAGAGCTAGCTTAGTAGCTTAGTATGTATCGGTGCAGAAAGTGACCAACAAGTAAATATTTGTAGTTTTGCCGTACATTGTGTTCGAAGGTGGTCTAGCACTCAATGACATAGGGTTTATACTGGTTCAGGCAACGTGCCCTACATCTAGTTTGAGTCGGTCGATGATTTTATTCCTGAGCCTAGGTGCTCGAAGTTTACAGTGGGGTTACAAACGAGAAGGAGAAAGATAGGGGGTATAAGTGGTCCGGTCGGACTCTGGTCGGAAGGGCTAAGAGTGACAGGAGCTCCGCTATGAGCTAAGTGTTCAAGCGTGTGCTTGAGGTTCGAACCTGACGATTCTGTGGTTGTGAACTAGTAAACTTGATCGATCTAATGAATCTAGAATCACCTGAATATTGGGAGAGAGCGCATCCCCTTTTATAGATGAAGGGGATGGCCTTACAAGTGAGAGGGAGAGAGTATGTATGCTTCTAAGCCTTGTAGCCCACGCCGGCGGGTATAGGATGATGGTAGGCGCCCACATCACTGTTGGATATCGGATGCACATGGGAGGTTGCGTCGTTTTGTTCGGGTATGGTAGATGTTGGTACATGCTATACTTTTGATGCCCAGAGGCATGTGAGGAGTTTCACCATGTTCACTCGGTACGGTAAATGCCGGCGCCCACAACACTATCGATGCCCAAAGGCATGTGGGGGAGCCTTACCGTATGGGAGTTAATGGCGCCCACAATACTGTAGGGAAAATGTCGGTGCCTACAACACTATTTGTGTCAGAGAGGTTTGTAGAGTACTGTTTCTGCAGGTGTATAGGGTACGATCCCTGGTACCATGGTTTGACTTGTGCGCTTTGTCTTGCTTTCTCCGTTCGTTTCCTGGTCCTTTCTGAACGGGCGTCCCCGATCGGTTGGTCCCAGTCGGCTCTGATTGTGCCAGTCGGAGAAGAGCATTGAGCAGGGTTTTTGTGTACCCCGATCGAAGACGTGGGGTCGAAGTCGGAAGTAGTGCTTTAGTCAGGCCTTTCGGTCGGAGAGGCCATCCGAAGGCAAGCTAGAGACTGAAGTGAGCCATCCGGTCGGAGAGGTGGGCTGGAGTCGGAAAGCGGGCATCGCTCCTCCTCAGCCAGACCTTCCGGTCGGTGATTGGATCGCCCTTCTGGCCTGTTGTTCAGATACTTGGGCCAGCCCATGAGTTGCGTGTTGTCTGCTTGGGTCAAGCCTTTGTTTGGGAAGTCAGTCCGTGAGGGATCCTGGGTTTATGAACCCGACAGTATGCGTATTCTTATTTTAGGAGTTGCTATTGCTTAAATGCTAAGTGTTGCATCATCATCGCATGCATATAGAGAACGAGTTAGCGGAGATTGTGACCACCGGCGATCATGAGTTTGAGGAGATCGTCGAGGAGTATGAGGAGGAGATTCTCGTGCAGGAGGAGGTCCCGAAGCCACCACTAACTGACTCAGCTGACACCGCGCCTGCCCAAGGCAAGCCCCTGTGCATAACCCTTATTTTTTATAATCACTGAATATATATATGTGATGTGCATTTACCTTACAAGAATTTTATGAAAACCACATGCATAGATATATCTGTCCTACGAGTCTTACTAGTGCAGGTTCGAGTAGATGCTTTGCTTAGGTTTTCGGTAGCATGAGTAACCTACCGTTACTCACAATAGGTGATTATTATAATTACTCTCATGATAAAATGATGGAAGGAAAAATGGAGATAGGGCAAGGATATGGTATGGGTATTGGTGGGCATAACAGGTTGTGTTCCGCAGCCAACGGGGCTCAGCTTGGTTACACAATTTCCCTATTTGTGTCGATTAAGGACCGTCCGTTGCTGTGAATGGTAGTGATGTAGACTAGGCCCAATCTTCTGAAAGGTATGATAGTGTTGATTGGTGGAGACTCAACGTTCATGATCTAGGCTTCGAACAAAGATTGATTCGGACCCCCACAACCATTACACCATTGCTCCATTGGTTATCAACCACGCGAACGCGATTGACCTCGTCGAGAAGGCTTTCCTATAAGCGAATCGAGAACACAAGCAAGAACGGGATGAACGCAATCTGAAATTGTAAATAAATATGAGGCTTATGATAATAAGGAGTTCAAGTCTTTATTTGAAAGGACTAATCATCACAGGCGAACAAGATGAAGAACTGGGGCCCTGGTTCACAGCTAGCAGCCTTGGCGGCATAGTTGCAGCAAAACAATATCTATTTAATGAGGAAATCAAGAACTAAACAAAACCCAAACCCTAAGGAGAGTGATAGTTGCTATTTATAGAGTCTTGGGCGTCACCCCCTGGACACGCCCCCTAGTGGGCCCAAACACGATACACGGTCCAACGAACCAAAAGACGGTGTCACAGTACCCTGGCAGATTCTGGATACTGGTTTGTTTTAATGATTTCTATTAATTCCGAAGGGCTTTTGATGTGAGATCACTTGCATTGGCTTCCTTATCAAATTAGCTTTCCAACCATATGTGGATCGTCGAAAACGGAGTCCGGATGCGTCCTGGGTGACCAGTTTAAGGTAGACTGGTCCTAGAACCCAAGATGAGCTCCAACTTCAGTTGGACTGGGCCTCCACCATGAAAAAGATGAATTGGACGCCCATGCTAGACCTTCTCCCCTCCTTGGCTTGTATGTGATGAAGAAGTGATGTCCTCCTCATCCTCCCTTTCTTGAATTGAAGTCGTCCTCGACTGAAGTAGATCGTCTCCTCTATTGGATGACAACAACGATGACTCCAGAAGAAGACGTTCATCTTGGCGCCCAATCCTTCGCAAAGGCGGCTGCCATGGTGGCCTCCCTGCTGGGAATTCATCCTCCTTGTCCTACAAAAGGTTAGTACCAACAAGAGGCATAGCACTAGAAGTAGGACCAAGTGGACATATAGGTGGCATACTAGTTAGAGCATAACATGGTTCATCATGATTAGCAAGAACAGATTTAAGAGCAAATAAAACTTCTTTCATGTTACTTGATGGTTCATTTGCTAGTTTGCTAGAGTCTTTATCATGGCCTTTCTTTTTCTTTTCAGCAAGTTCTTTTTCATATCGCACAATTTCAGCAGGAGTTAAAGGAAGTAAAGCAATGGTCTTTCCTTTAAACATAAAAGTATATCTATTTGCCTACCATGATGTACAACATTGTTATCATATTGCCAAGGGTGGCCTAACAAAAGTGAACAAGCTTGCATAGGCATGACATCAAAATCAACATAATCATGGTATGATCCGATAGAAAAATGCACATGAGCAGATTGTGTTACCTTTGCCTTACCACTATTGTTGAACCACTGAACATGGTATGAATGTGGAAGAGCACGTGTAGATAAACCAAGGGTCTTGACAAGCTCAGAACTTATCAAGTTATTCCTACTCCCTCCACCAATTATAGCACGAACACGGAAATTATTGATAATGAGCAATATTTGAAACAAATTGTGGCGTTGTAGCTTGTCTACTGGCTCAACTTGTGTACTCAAAACACGCTGAACAAGGATTGATTTGTAGTTTGCAGTGCATGTCACACTATCAATTACCTCATCAGGATCTTCAGCACTATCCATAAATTTATCTGCATAAAGATCAATTTCAAGTGTAAATTCATTCTCTTCATCACTAGCACTAGCATACCCACCATCATCAGTAGCAATATATGCGCATTTGTTGGGGCATTCTTTAGCAATATGTCCCATGCCCTTGCAGCGGTGGCAAACAATTTTAGAAGAGCTGCTAGAGGAAGGTGTAGCAGATCCACTGGAAGAAGGTGTGATAGAAGAACTCTTCTTTACAGGCGTTGGTGGTGTCTGCACATTAGAAAATTTACTCACCTTGGTTGGATGTGAAGGAGTGGACGAAGTCATGGAACGCCTAGGTTGTCGTCCCTGTACTTCCCTTTCTGCTTTAAGAGCATAATGATATAATTGGGAAAATCTAGTCCATTCTTTATAGTCAAGAACATCCTGTATTTCACAACGCAAACCTCCAAAAAAGCTAGAACCCTTATCTATTTCATCATCTTGTATGTTACTACGTGTTAGACCAATTAAAAGCTCCTGATAATATTCCTCAACAGTCTTACTACCTTGATTTAAACGTTGCAGTTTTAATTGCAGATCACGCTGATAGTATGGAGGAACAAATCTCAATTTCATTTGTCGTTTAAGTACAGTCTAGGTTTGAGATATTTGAGCATTAGCATTAGCATTAACATTATTGCAAATATCAATCCACCAGAAAAGAGCAAAACTAGTAAACTCACTAGTAGCAAGTCTAACTATATAATCTTCAGGTACTTGATGGGAGCTAAATTTTTTATCTACAGTCATCTCCCAATCTAAATATGCTTCAGGATTAGCAGAACCAGAAAAACAAGGTATCTTAAACTTGGTTTTAGAGAAATGATCATTATTACCTTGGTTATTACCTCCCATACCGTGTCGGTTAAAGTTCAACCGATTACAGTTACGTGCATCCTCAGCACGTCGTTGAGCTTTGGCTTCAGCCTCCGCGTCGCCATCCTCCTCCTCAGAGAGATCATCATCATCATCTTCAGGACGTGGTTCAGGATGTCGTTGTTCAACATCTTTAATCCTCTTGGCCAAGTTGGTGATTTGTTGAAGGATCTCATTGAACTTGTCATCAAGAACGACACGAAGCTCATTCTTAGAAACACAGTCATTGAAATCTGTAGGTGTATCCCTGTTTCCTTTACCGCTACCTCTGGCTTTTCCTGACATGGTTAGTAGAAAGAAGAAGACAACATAAATAGTGTTATCCCTACCAACTACTTAGGTTGTGGACAAGGAAAAACAAAGCACTCAACTCTCAAGCGTCTTACCATGGTCTTACAAGTGTTCTTACCAAAGCAATAGGCGGTGCAATCGGTCGGTGACTGTGATACCGTTGTAGCTTGAGTCTAACAGTTGCAAGGCAAACCTGTACTTGATTAGAAGAAAGTGGAGCTTAGACATGCATAATATAGTAGCAAAGAATAGCAAAATTCACAACTGAATAGCAAATCTGAATAAGTATCCTAAGTACTTGTCTTAATTGCTGGCCTACTCACGTTCCAAGTACTAGATGTATCAAGTGACGTGAATAGTAGGAATATGATTAGGAATAAGGTAGAAATCAGTACACGCAAACACAGCTCAAATGACGCTCTCTATGTGCTCCTCTAGATATTCTTCCACTTTTGCCTCTCTTTTTTCTCTATTTTTTTGCTGTCGTTATTTTTTTTTGGATTCTTTGACTTTTTCTTTTTCTTTTTTTGATATTTTTTATTCACTTAGGAGCACAAAAGAAGTAACCACAGAAAATATGAGCTTAAACAAGTGAAAGGCGTGGCCTGTAGAAATTTCAGAAGACGTGCTCAAAATCGACAAAAAGCTTGTGACCATGAACAAAGGATCTTGTGACCAGTTTTTGACCAAAATAAAAATTTCCGACCCCAGCAAAGTTAGGGATGGACGGATCCAAAAAATTTTTCTAATCGATTTTGATATATGGAACGTCGAAATCCGAGTTCGTATGCGAAAACTAGACCAATTTTACGAACTGACTCCAAATTAGAGGACAAAACAGGAACAATGCGCGCAAAATTGGTCACGACAACAAGGATTTGATGGAAACAGTAAAGACAAGTATAACAAATTAGATGGCGTGGACTAGGGTTTGATGGATATAAAAGAAACACAACAAGATTTGAAGGTGTTCACGGATTATGATGAAAAACAAAGGGAAAACACAAACTGGACTAAAAAACGATATAAACCAGCAACCAGAACTTGACATAGGACACAAACTCAACAACGCAAAATAGAGACAAAATTGCACGGCACAACGAGGCTATAGGATAGGGAATATGTGGTGGTGTATATTTTTTTAGCTTTTTGTGGACTATAGGTAATGCAAAAACAGTAACAATCTAAAGGAAAAAATAAAGTTATACCTAATGGGCAACAAGGTCTCTGATACCACTTGATGCAGATAAGGCCCGATCTTCTAAAAGGTATGATAGCGTCGATTGGTGGAGACTCAATGTTCATGATCTAGGCTTCGAACCAAGATTGATTCGGACCCCCACAATCATTACACCACTGCTCCGTTGGTTATCAACCACGCGAACGCGATTAACCTCACCAAGAAGGCTTTCCTGCAAGCAAATCGAGAACACAAGCAAGAACGGGATGAACGCAATCTAAAATTGCAAATAAATATAAGGCTTATGATAATGAGAAGGAGTTCAAGTCTTTATTCAAAAGAACTAATCGCCATAGGCGAACAAGATAAAAAACTAGGGCCCTGGTTCACAGCAAGCAGCCTTGGCGGCACAGTTACAGCAAAACGATGTCTGTTTTATGAGGAAATCAAGAACTAAACAAAACCCAAACCCTAAGGAGAGAGATGGCTGCTATTTATAGAGTCTTAGGCGTCACCCCCTAGAAGCGTCCCCTAATGGGCCCAAACACGATACACGGTCCAACGAACCAAAAGACGATGTTGTAGCACCCTGGTAGATTCTGGACGCTGAATTGTTTCGACAATTCCTGTTGATTCCAAAGGGATTTTTATGTGAGACCACTTGCATTGGCTTCCTTATCAAATTAGCTTTTCAACCATATATGGATCATCAAAAACGAAGTCCGGATACGTCTTGGGTGACCAGTTTAAGACAGACTGGTCCTAGAACTTTAGTTGGACTGGGCCTCCACCATGAGAAAGATGAATTGGACGCCCATGCTGGACCTCCTCCTCTCCTTGGCTTGTATGTGATGAAGAAGTGATGTCCTCATTAGGTAGTCAGGTCACAAACTTGTTATCCTGAGCACATACTTGCTTATGGGAGCGAGAAGGCTCGTTACTCTCTTGTCGTGGGTTCTGGCTCTTTTCAGACCGACTGATTGGAGGCGAGGAAAGGTGGAGGTCTAAGCACTATACTGAGACCGGGTCTCAAGTGAGGGAGCTTGGAGTCTAAGTTTGGACAAGGACCTAGTTCTCGTGATAGGAGTGGAATGGGTTGGTCTTGTTTGTGCCTGGGGTGCAAACAGGGCATGTGTTTCGGGGTACCCAGCTGGGATACATTGGTTCACGACCGTTTCTGTGAGACGGTACGACTTGGCTATGGTCTAGCACCGTAGTAAGAACTAGAAGATGAAAGATGGTAAAATGGTTCTAATGGCTCAACCCTTGCTTGAAAGTAGAACATGTGCTTACCTAGAATGGTTAGCTAATGAAGTAATCATGACTACTAATAAAACTTGACTATAAGGATAAACTATTAGTAATGGTTTTCGCAAATAAAAAGAAAATAGCAAACTCATATTGCCTATCATATCCTTGAGAGTTGAGAAACTATTCTCACTAGTCGGGTAAGTCCTGCGAGTACATTATATACTCAGGGTTTATTTTACCCCTGTTGTAGGTGCAGCTTGAGGAGTAGCTCTTGTGTGGAGGATTCTTCTGGTGGGCACAGACGGATTCTTGTATCGTTTTCGCTAGATATTTATTTTCATTTCGCTGTTTAATTATCGTAGTCTAAATTCTGGTATTGTAATAAATAATTTTTAAGAACTCTTGTTGTATGAAATAGACTAAGTATTGTAAGCTCGTACTCATTATTGGATTCTGGATGTAAAAATGTGGATTGTTTCGAGTTCTCCCTTAGGGTGTGCTCGACGGAACTGTCCGATGTAGCTCCCTTTCGAGGTGTTTAGTGTCTAGTGAAAGACGAGTGCCTCTAAAAGCGTGTTATTTTGGGCGGTTCTACCACAGAGGATCTCCAACAAGTAGATGACATTGCCTAGGATGATGCTCTGACATCTGTGGGGCTTATCAACTTATTAGATGAACCAATGACTGAAGAAGCTGTCATTGGAGGTTCACAAGATCAGCAAAACCTTGCCTCAGGGTCCTGCAAGTAGGTGACAATGCATGGGGTGATGATCTTAGGTCGGCGGGGATGGTCAACTTATTAGATGAACCAATAGCTCAAGAAGCCACTGTTAGTGATGCTATGATGGATGACCCTATGGTGCCGATTGCCCAAGACGATGTGCTATGGGCTTTGAGTCCTATAGTGCTAGCGGGTGACTATGGCATGCTCTTCCGAATCTTGATGAACAAGTGACAGTAATAGATAACATCGATGTTAAAAATAAGAACCCCCTAGCAGAAAAGTAACTAAATTGTGCTGGAGAGCACATAAGACCGTGTATAACTTATTAATTGTTATATACTCTACTGTTTGGTTTCATATGATTACAGTGTTAGGTTGAACCTGCCCATGTAGGAGAAAAACTGGGCTGCCTATGCCGTGAGCTCCATGATTTGATGGGCAGTTTGTGTGCTACAACCATTACCATGGAACATCGCTAGATGCCTTCTCCCTATGTGATCGAGTGCTAGTTACTGCCTTTTCACATCCTAATCGGTTTTCTTTTTTTGAACTCAAAACCCTGTTAGATTTTCAAATCATCTGTAACTTTTTTTGTGATACCATTTCTCACTTATTTTACACCCTAGCCTCAAATTAATGCGGAGAACCTCATCGGATTTGATTTCTTCCTTGCAAGTCTTTGTGATATGAAAAGGATCATTAATTGATCTAAATTATTTATATGGGGCATGTTGAGATACGCATGGGATAATTAAAAGGCAAAATTGGTTGGTGGACATCCAAAGTGATGGTTGTTTGCTGGCGGCCACCCATTTTGGAGCAGTTTGCCAGAAGACACTCTGGTTCGTTGAAATTTGGCAACAGGACACCGTGCCCCAGTTTCAACTGATTGAGAAGAGAGAAATTTTCATTTTGAACATTCGATGCCCCCTGAGCCATAGTTGTGTCCGCCCCCAACCTGGTCTGGTTGGACCACATAAGAACCGGCCCCGACCTGGCCATTAGGCTTAGGTCGTGTGCCACTTTCCCTAATCCCACACTCTCGTCGCCGCCCACTCGATTGTTGTGCTTGTCGTGCCACCGTCCACTCCAGTGCCTGCCACCACTGACACCTCCAGCCTCAGCCATCATTCACCATGTGGGGCTGAGGATCTAGAGCACCCTCGTGACCCGAAGATGAAGTCCCCTAGTAGGAAGAATGCGTAGTGCCCTAGTTCTCTGCCTAGGGTTCCTTAATTGAAATGGATTCCAAAAGGGTGAGCTTTCTTGAACCCGTACTCTTTGGATCTGTATGCCTATGGATACGTTAGAAAGGTTGCGGTTTGAAATCGTTTAGTTTGGTTCTTTTCCTTTGTTTTGATTTAGGATGGATCTCATGATCACGTGTAGGTTGGTGCTTAGAGTACCTGCCTATGTAGAAGAAAGACCAGATGGGTTAGATGATTATCA
Organism: Miscanthus floridulus; assembly: GCF_019320115.1. Lineage (NCBI taxonomy): Eukaryota > Viridiplantae > Streptophyta > Magnoliopsida > Poales > Poaceae > Miscanthus > Miscanthus floridulus. The sequence continues at coordinate 46,575 of NW_027096610.1, read as the reverse complement.
TGTAACTGCTAACTACATGCGTGTGGTGGACAAGGATACCTTCAATTGGATGGGTTTTCATGAGTTGCTTGGTCAGGAGATAGTTCATGGTCAAGCTGAAGATAATGATGAGGATGATGATTGGGGAGAGTCTGATGAAATTGAGTATGTAGGAGTAGATGATGAGAAGGAGAAGTACAAGGATGTGCTAAATGATGATGATGATGATGACTGTGATTACTATCCTGACACTGACCCAGAAGATGATGACCCACTAGTTATGGATGATGAGAGGGGTTGTGAGGGTGTGGTGCATGTGACTGACATAGATAACTCTAAGACAGTTGTTGGTGTTACTTTTGAAGATGGTTTCTATTTTAAGAGGTGTATTAGGCAATATGATGTGCTTAATGAAGTTGAACCTGCAGTTCCTTGTAGTGAGTCACGGCGGTACATAGCACATTATAAGGCCAAGAGGTGTAGGTGGAGGATTCATGCATCTCAGTGTCAAGATGGGAAGACATGGTAGGTATGTGTTCATTTCAGAGTTTGATTTAGGGTTTGATTCAGGGCTTAATGAATTTGTATACTAACTGTTCACATTGTTTCGTTGTTTTACTTGTTTTATTAATGGGTGCAAATTAAGAAGTTACCACACAAGCATAACTATGCTAGCAAAAGCAAAGTTGAAAGGAATTGTATGGCTACCAATCACTTGGTCAAGGACAGAGTTATAAACTAGCTTAGGGAGGATCCAACTCTTGGGCCTAAAGTTTTGAAGAAGAAGTTGGAGGAGAAGTGCTGCATCTAGGTGAGCTACTACGTTGTTTGGGATGGCCAGCAAATGGCCTTAGATGAGGTAATGGATGGCTAGGAGGACAGCTTTGTACATGTGTTTTCTTGGAAGAGAGAGATTGAGAAGAGGAATGCTGGCAGTGTTGTAGAGATTGAGTGGGAGGTTGTGAATAAGAAGAGAAGATTCAGTAGGATGTTTGTAGCACTAAAGCCATGCATTGATGGCTTCCTCCAAGGTTGTAGACCTTATTTAGGAATTGATTCCACAGTTTTGACAGCAAAGTGGAAGGGGCAGTTAGCAGCTACAGTAGGGATTGATGGCCACAACTGGATGTTCCTAGTGGCCTATGGAGTATTTGGTAGTGAGACCAAGGAGAATTAGGAATGGTTCATGAAGATGCTGCATAAGGCTATTGGATCCCCACCTGGTCTTGCTATTTCAACTAATGCAGGTATGTTTCCTTCATTGTTTGATGCCGTGTTACATTCAGTGTTTCATCCCATGCAGCCTGACATTGTTTCCTTGGTTGCTAACTGCAGGTAAAGGAATAGATAAGGTTGTTATCAAAGTCTTTAGAAATGGTGGAGAGAACAAAGCATGCATGAGGCATCTTGTCAAGAATTTCCAGAAGAGATTTAGGGGAGAAGTGTTTGAAAGGAACTTGTGGTCTGCATCAAGGTGCTACAGACAGACAACCCATGATAGGAACTGAAATGAGATGCTCAAAGCATGCCCAAAGGCAACAACATGGTTGTTGGACAATCACAAACAGCTATGGGCAAGGTCCAAGTTTAGCACAACAAGCAAATGTGACTATGTCACCAACAACATAGCTGAGACCTTCAACAGTTGGATCAAGGAGGAGAAGTCCTTACCTGTTGTAGAACTCATGGACATGATAAGGCAGTTGATCATGGAGCAGTTTTGCACAAGGAGGCAACTGGCCTCAAAGTTGTCTGAGTTCAAGATTTTGCCTCATGTCATGAAGGAACTACACAACAAGAGCAGAAATATGAAGTACACCATTCACAAGAGTGGTCCAATGGTGGGAGAAGTAGGAGTGAATAAGGACCTAGTCCCATGGAGGTTCATTGTTGATCTGGACAAGAAAGAGTGCACTTGTAGAGGTTGGCAGTTAACTGGCCTGCCTTATGTGCATGCCATAGCTTTCATTCGCACAAGAAGAGTTGAATTGGAGGACTTTGTTGACCATTACTACTCTGTAGAAATGTTTAAAGCAGCTTATGCAACTGTTGTGCCTCTTATGCCAGGCAAGGAAGAATGGAAAAAGGTGGAAATTGGCTTCAAACTCCTTTCTCCTAAATGCAATAGAGCAGCAGGAAGGCCAAGGAAGAGAAGGATAGTTGGAGTTAAAGAGGGTGGGTCAACCAGCAAGGGCAAGAGAAGGTGTAAAAGGTGTGGTGGACTTGGCCACCTCTAGAAAACCTACAATGAAACTATCCTAGACCCTGATGCACCACCACCTGCACCACCAAAGAAGAAGAAAAGGACTTACAAGCTAAAAGTGGTTGAGATTATAGAAACCACAGATGATCCATCTAAGAAGAAGAAGAAGAGGAAGGCCTCCTCCAAAGGGAAACAACCCAACAAGAAGAACAAGACAACTCTAGCTGAGCCTACACCTCCTGATCAAACTATGCAGTAAGTGATCCATCTCTTGGCACTATTTTTTAGTTAATTTAAAGGCATGCCTAGTTTAAAACATGTTAACCACACATTTCATCTTACAGGGTTCCAAACTCCTCGGTCACTAGGAGGCAGGCCAAACAGCAAGTGGCAGATAGCCCAAGGACAGTGACTAGGAGTTAGGCTACCTCAACGTTGACATCCAGTCCAAGCGCATGCACTAGGAGCAAGAGGGCCCTAATGGACATCTAGGCACTACAAGCAACATAGGAAGAGAAGAAAGCTTTTGACTTCTGTGCTTTTGTGTGCTTTTGAGCCACCTGTGCCATATGAACTTGACAGAACTTGGTATTGTAATGTATTAAACATGGTATTGTAATCTGGCATATGAACTTGGCAGAACTTGGTAATGTAGTGAACTTGGTATTGTATTCTTGTGAATTTGAAGGCTTGGTAATATAGTGAATTCAAGGCTATTGTTGCTTGATGTATGTTGCTGGCCTTATTCAAGTTGGTCATGCTAAAAATTTATTAACCTGGGCAATGTCACATAACTGCATTTCATTTATTTCACAAACATTACAAAGCTAAGTTCATGCTTGGTTATACAATAACATGCACATGGCAACAAAAGCATACAACTCCTACAAACACACTGGCCACATTCATCCACCTAAGAACTCTCTGCTCTCCAGCTATTCTACTCACATCGGCCCTCTGAGCTACTACAACATTGTCAGGTTCAACACAGAATTCTCCAAAGCCTTCAAGCCGGCCATCACTGCTGCAGCATCCACGCCATCTCCTGTGCTCACTGGCTTCCACATGAAGAAACTGCGCTGCGTGTTGCCCTGATCACGCCGAAGAGCACAACATTTGGATGAACTCTAGATCCGATTTGAAAATGCAAAAATGGACCAGCAAGAAATGCAAATAACTCACCCAGTCACGATTCCTGCAAGTGTAGAACTGCTTGTCTGGGTCGTTTTGGGTTCTAGACATCCGCTCCACAACCGTCATCGTCCTGTAGAAAGGGCACAGCGGCTGCGCCTCTCTCGCTCCACGTGAACCTATCGAGGACGAAGCGCCTGAGCCTGTCGCCATCTTCAACTGGCCTCTGCTTGCGCTTTCGTGTCGACGACGCCAGCCCGCCAACGCCACGCCCGCACGCCCGTCCACCGCCGCCGCCGCTTTTATCGTGGAGACAAGGAATGAGAGAGACAATTAACAGTCGGGTTGGGGCCGGTTCTTATGTGGTCCAACCAGACCAGGTTGGGGGCGGACCCAACTATGGCTCAAGGGCATCGGATGTCCAACATAAAAATTTCTCTCTCCTCAACCAGTTGAAACCGGGGCACGGTGTCCTGTAGCCAAATTTCAACGAACCAGAGTGTCTTCTGGCAAACTACTCCAAAATAGATGTTCGCTAGCAAATGACCATCATTTTGGATGTCCGACAGCCAATTTTGCCTAATTAAAATGGAACAATGAGAGATTGGATATCATATTTTTGCTTACAACTCTTTGTAGTACTCATGCAGTATACACATGCAAGCCTCGTTGAGGGATTGACTTAGTAGTTGGTAAGTTTGGTAGGTACACACTACCCCCACAAGTTATAAGGAACTATTTTTTAGGGCGTGACTAGCGTCCGGACGTCCAGACGCGTGCCTGCGTAGCCCACCTCCATCTGCATCGCTCGGACTCACACGTGCACCCTACCCTCGACATTGTCACCGCCACTCCTCGCGTCCGGATGGACGGCCGCGCAGCCCGCCCCCCTGCGCCCTCATCCTTCCCCTGATCCCCACATATCTCTCTCTGTGTGGGCGGGACTTGGGAGCCGACCTCCAGCTCGCTGTGTCCCCGTCCGCCCGTCCCCAGCTATGTCGCGCCCCATCCCCCGATGCTTGGGCCATACGCCCATCACTCACCATGCCCCCTAAAACTCTTGCAACATGAAAACACTTGGATGCAACATACGTCGGACATGAGATATAGTGTTGCAACATATGTGTGAACCATATGCAACATCCAGATAAAACACTTACAATATGTGTGTGAAATGTATATAACATCTAGATAAACAATTGCTTCAATATACGTCTAAAATAGATGAAATATTTCTTTAAAACGCTTGCAACATACCACTAAAAACACTTGCAAAAATATGCAACATGTGCAATATCCCGATCTACTTTTCCAATATCCATATGTGACAATTGCAACATACCTCTGAAATATTTGAAACACTTGAAACACACATTTGCAACATAGGGGAGGGAAAGGCCGAGACCGGTCGATTCCGGTGGTCGGGGTGGGATCCGGCGGCGTGCAAGCACCACCAGCACCGACCATGCTCATTGGTGCCCTTGGCTCGCCCGGGAAGACCTGAGACGCCACGGCACGTGTGCCCCAGTGGCCATGGCGGGGTCAGCGGCGCGCCCGACGGCAATGGGCGACGGATGGACAGCGAGCGAGGGTGGCGGTGCGGCCGATGAGGGGGAAGGGCACGGTGCGGTAGCCCGACGAGCACGCGGTGGGGGAAGGGAGCGGATGGATGAGCAGCCAGACGCTTTGGACACCGAGCGGAGTGGGAAATTGTTTTTTTTTTTGTTTCGGATAGCCAGGACTCGGGAGTCACTGACGGACGTCCGTGTTGAATCATTATTGTATTTTTTAAGATTTATATGATTAAAAAACCCACAAGTTACAATAAACTATTTTTTCTTTTTGAGACGAAGATAAGAAACTATTTAAAATTAAAAAATTGAAAACAGAGTTTGGCAGATTTTAGCCCATCATGCAACGCCTTTTCATGCGGAAGTTCCTCTCCTTTCCTTAACATGCTAGTTGCCAGATTGTCCGTGCCACGTTGCCACTGCGCAGCCAATCAGACCCCCGGGGGTCCGAGCCGAAACTGTCCCCTGCCCGCTCCCCTCAATTCGCTACTCGCTAGTCAACTCAAACCCGGGGGTCCGAGCCCGTGAGGCCATCGCGATCGCGAAATGGGTGGCGCTAGCGCCGGCGGGGCGACGGAGGCGGCGTCCTCGCCTCTCCTCATGCCCCGCTCCGCTCCACGCCCCGCGGTGGAGGCGGAGGTGCGGCGGCAGGTGGGGCTCGCGGCGCCGCTGGTGGCGTGCAGCCTGCTGCAGTACAGCCTGCAGGTGGTCTCCGTCATGTTCGCCGGACACCTAGGGGACCTCTCCCTCTCCGGAGCCTCCGTTGCCGCCTCCTTCGCCAACGTCACCGGCTTCAGCGTCCTGGTACGTGCAGTGGTAACCTCTCTCCACTCAGCCATTTGTGCAACTCGGGTCTCGGTATGTGCTACTGCTTGTGCATAAGTCTGAAGAGCAGGGAGGGGATGTGAAATTGTGGATCGGAACATGTACACTGTAGGAGCTAGTTGTTTAAGGAAATTATAACCAAAATTAGTACGAATTATGTAAATGCTTGCGCATTACTCCAATTAGTTTCCCACATGGTCCATAATTATACCTACTAGAACTCTAGAAGTAAGAGCGGCATATGAGTTTTGACTTATTGCGCAGTGGCCAGTGCTATACTGCGTGATGCCTACTGTGCTACCAGTAAATTAATTGGAATTCATGCTCCTCTTTTCCATGTCAAGCTGGGTATGGGAAGCGCATTGGATACCTTTTGTGGACAATCATACGGAGCAAGACAATATGACATGCTGGGGACACACACGCAAAGGGCGATAATTGTTCTTATGCTTACGGGTGTTCCTCTGGCCTTTGTTTTGGCCTTCGCTGGCCAAATACTTATCGCCCTTGGTCAAAATCCTGAGATATCATTTGAAGCTGGACTGTATGCTCAGTGGTTGATTCCTGGCCTTTTCGCGTATGGTTTGCTTCAGTGCCTTACCAGATTCCTGCAGACCCAAAATATTGTCCAGATATTGGTAGCTTGCTCTGGACTTACTTTGCTACTTCATGTTATGCTATGCTGGTTGCTGGTTTGAAGTTTTGGCCTTGGCCACAATGGCGCAGCTCTGGCAACCTCAATATCTTACTGGTTCAATGTGGCATTCCTAGCTGTGTATGTGAAAGTCTCTGAAGATGGCAGAAGAAGTTGGCACGGATGGTCAAGGGAGGCGCTGAAGTTAAAGGATGCCAAAGTATATCTAAAGCTAGCAATTCCATCTACCTTTATGACCTGGTAAGCCTGATATGGGGCACCATGTGAAAAACATGTATTTCAATGAGTCTTGAGTGTTTAACTTATGGTTTGGCAAAGAAGTAATGTGTACCTTTTTACCTACTTTCTGCATGGAACTGGTTATTTGACTTGCAAGATAGCTGAGCTTGGAGTATTGGGCATTTGAGATGGTGGTTCTCCTAGCAGGATTTCTTCCAGATCCAAAACTGGAAACTTCAATTTTGTCGGTCAGGTAAGCAAATGAAACTTGAAATGCCTCCTCCCTTTCAGTAATCGGAAATTCTATTAAACTGATCAATGTTTTAGATGTGATGTTATTCTGTAACATGGCTGATCACTCTGCGGTTGCATTGGTTTCCTTTCTTATGTCTTGAGATAGCCATTTCTTGTGCATCAACCATGCATCAGTAATGGTGCTTTCAGTGCTTGATGTGAAGTAACTTTGACTCTTGCAGCCTAAACACAATGTGGATGGTCTATACAATTCCAAGTGGCCTCAGCAGTGCAATAAGGTCAGAGGAGCATAAATTCGTAGTGCCCACTCCTTTTTGTTCTGTGATAAAAGAAACTTGTGGTTAACTAATTTTGGCCCATGATTCTTTGTTTCTTTGCAGTATTAGAGTGTCCAATGAGCTAGGTGCTGGGAACCAACATGCAGCACGCCTATCAGTTTATGTTTCAGGAATCATGTGCCTTGCTGAGGGCCTTTTTGTAGCTATCATCACAGTATTAGTGCGAGATGTCTGGGGTTATTTGTACAGCAATGAAGATGAGGTAGTGAAGCATGTATCGATTATGATGCCAATTCTTGCTACTTCTGACTTCATGGATGGAATACAGTGCACACTATCAGGTTTGGGATAATTGCATTGTCTAGTATGCAGCATTTGCATCATATCGTACTTCTGCTCCATGTTGGGAAATTCATATGCAGATACTGTAATCAGAATATCATTATTGTAAAGTTGCTTAGCTTTTATTTTGTTTGATCACTTGGTCACTTGGTCTTGGTGTTGGTTTGCTTGCCTCATTATGATGCATCAATCCATGTAGATTAATTGTCTTTGATATGCCGCCTGAGCAGGTTAATGTAAAAATGATCACATACCCAACACGCTCAATGCTCTCATAAGTCATAAGAGGGGGGGGGGGGAAATCCGATATGTTTGGTATTGCATGCTACAAGTAAGAGGGTTTCACTAGTAAGCCAGACAGTCCAAATTAGGATCATTGCTGTTCCAAACCTATTGTTTTTTCTAGGTATCATATATCCCTTTACTAAAGAAGAGCGGCGCAAGTATCATGTAAAAAAAACCTATTGTAATTCCTATTTTTCCCATGGTAATCCCGGGATTACCTCTGAACCTTGTATTTTCAAAAACTCCACTTCCTCTTAATGAAATACGTACCTCATGGTACGGTCGAGAAAAAAGAAGAGCGGCACAAATATTATGTACAAGAGTGGTAGTGATTGAATCAGACTTGTCAGTGATTCTATCGTGACACTCCACAATCATAATATCAGTAATCCTTTGTCTAACTGATCCTGGCTGACATATGTTCATTATCTGCATGTCGATTTTAAGGCGCAGCTCGAGGATGTGGCTGGCAGAAAGTATGCTCGGTTATCAACCTGTTTTACTATGCTATTGGTCTCCCTTCAGCTGTTACTTTTGCATTTATTCTGAAGATTGGTGGTAAGGTAGGTTCGACTATGTTTTACTTTTATGTAATTATGATAAGATATATATTGATATGTGTTCCCTTCATGTGCGATGGCAGTGCAAATATTTGCTTTGGTTGTGATGATGCTTCGAACCAACTGGAATGAAGAGGCACACCCTTAAACTTCTTATGCTACAACCAACGGAATGCATGCTCTCTGTTTCTACTGATGGAATTGGATCTTAGTTGTGAGAGGGAGCAGCCCGGGCATGGGACTGTACACATGGAGCAGGTTTGCATCAATGGGGAACAGAATGCAAAACTAATCGCTATAGATTGCTGGGATTTCTTCTCTCTAAGAAATAATATTGCAATTATTCTTTCTCTAAGCTACTTTCAAAAACTAATCCATGGCAACCATTAGTCATCTGTATATCACCTTGGCATGATAAGGTGGCCTATTTAGAACAAATTGAATCTATATTGCAATATGCATGTGGCACCTCAGTTCTAAAATTTGCTTGAAGCATTGCCCTCACTCCACTAACGATAGGCACGGGCCTACTCGTGCATAGCACCTTGCTTCAATTTACATCATCACTAGTTTAACTTGGAGTTAACTATATTTGTCCAAGAGACATATACTAGTATGATTCACTTTAAATTCCTGGGACATGCGACTAACTACCACTACTACACGTGGGCGGCCACCTCTAATCAAAGTGGATATTATAATACCCTATATAAGGCTATAAGGCGTCACTTACCAATCATGCTTTCCTGTGCCGTGTTGATGTGAATGCTGTATATCACTATGTTCTCTAATTGCTATAACTAACCACTCTTTCGCATCTTTTACTGTTCTAGGCTGAAAAGGCCCGAGCTAGAGTTCAGTGTTCAGATGGCAGCATTACATTGATCTGAATGTCATCAGTTGTGATGATACCTCCCTTAAAGGTAGCTGTTTTCTTTTATATAATTGATACTTTTCAGCATTTGAGAATTTTTTCTGTATAGTCAATACGGTGAAAATACTTCAACATGAAATATTACATTGCTAGCCAAGCAGCGTGACTAACTCATGTTACACGTCTATTTAGCATAAGTTCACAATACGCAGTTCATAAAAGGTGTGCACTGGGGGGAACTTTCCAAACAAAGTTTGCCAATTTTGGCTTTGGTGGGAGTGGATGGACGAAAATCCGGGAAAACAGAAATTGAAGTCATAAAAACATGTAAAATATCACTGCTGCAAGGCTTTTATTTATGTTTCCCCCCTCTTTCCCAGATCGTATAGTTATGGTCCACGATTATTTAATGGCAGACAGTACACATCATTAATTTACTATTATGATGCATTGTTTTACCTAACCCATTGTCCTTTCCTTGAGGAGGTTACTCTGCTAGTGTATAGCTTCGATATTAAAGAAAGCATTCAAGCATCTGATGTAACAGTCCATCATGCTTTAGTTGTTGATACGGATCTCTTGGTTATAGATATAGAATGAAAAGGAGAAATATTCAGGCAAAAAAAGGAGAAGGTGCACCATTTCACTATAATATGTCCACATTCTTTGGGAGTTATATTGTGGATTATTGTTTATTTTAGTAAAAGGTGGCATTTTCATGTTTCGACAACGCACTGAAATCGCCCACACCGTGTATTCCCATGCATTTTACCGAACCAAAACAAGAATAAGAAAAGGATTTGTTGCCTGACCAAAGAATTTTGAAGAGAATTCTTGAAACTTCACTGTGTTGAGTGATAATGATAGGGCCACAGTACTGGTATGAAGTACTAGTATGAACAATGTAACCTTAAATATATATTTGTCTCACACGTTCCTCCCCCCTGCTGCACAGAAGTCTCCAGCACGTAAAGCAGTATCCAAGTCTGAGCTTCCAATGGATAGCATCATTATCGACCATGGACTAGCATACAGGACCAAAAACAACGTGCACAAATTACCTACCCTAATTGATGGCCTCCAAAAGCTAATACTTAGGTCTATCTCAAAATTTTGTCAAGGGGTGAACCTGACAAAAGCAGAGACAATGATCTCTGACCAAGAAAGGGTGAATTTGTATTTTCAACGACTGCATTCATTTTCTGTTGAACAGCTGCATTTCGTTCTGAGGACCATTGTGTTTTTGGCCAAACAGACGACGATGCTTTTGCTGATGTTCTCCACGCTTGTCATTTATTCATCCTAATCCGTAACTGAGAATTTCAGATTCAATTTGTAGTGAAATAATGAAGCTCCAGCCTTTATGCATAAAAAGTTAGATCATACATTATAGCTGAAACTCAATTACTTGCTAATATTAGCCCGTTTTTTTATTCTTGAATGTACAGGTGACTGAAATAGTTGATCTTGTAGTTGTAGGTCTATATGAGCCCTTCGGTTCGAGGCACTAGGCAGCAGCTCCAACTCCAAGCTTGACGCCCTGGATCTGGTAGGACTGAACTATCATCCTAAAAGCAGGGTACTTGGCTTACATGTGATGCTCTTGGAGTACGTTTCTCTGTGGCTTCCGCAGCTCAATGATGGCACCGTGAAAGGCGAGGAAGCAGCAGAAGTTTGGTAGCTCTGGAAGTGGAGGGTGTCGTGGACGCTGAGCTGTTTCCAGATCTCAAATACTCCCCCTGCTGACTGTTTGGGTTAATCATTCTCATCTGAAATATATTTACTACTCCATCCATTCCAAATTATGACTCATTTTGACTTTTCTAAATGCACAGTTTTTATAATATATCTTAGATTAGACATAGAGTATATCTTTTTGCAATATGCTTGGAAATGCCAAAAGGATGGAGCGATGAAGTGTGTAAACGTTCCTGCGATGCTTCAGGAGCTCCATCGCCAGGGATGATGCTTCAGGATGCTGCCATGGTCGGTTGCGTGGGCCTTTTCCGGAGCTGATCGATGGCATGCCATCTCATCTGATGGTCACGTTTGTGTACTAGTTGTAGATAATAATCTCTGGTTGGCTCAGAGAGAAAGGAAATGACTCCCCTTTCGGTTGGTTTACGGTGTTGTCAACTGTGGTACCCTTCTTTTCCGTGTGGGAAACAGTTGAGCAACCACTGCATCACCTGCACCTTGTTTAAGACCTCTTCCTTGGTCCGTAAACGTTAGGCTAGCTAGGGTCGGCCATGTTTAGCACATATAGACAAGCAGGTTTTATCGTTGCAAACTGGCTTCTCGGAGAAACAGAGGAAGACAGGGGGTTGGTGGTGCGTTAAGCTAACGACTGTGCTGGCGAGGACTTGAAGCATCATGCTGCTTTCAGATAAAGCGATGGCCTCCTAAACAACAAGTCCTTATTAGTGAATGCCTGTCACAAGCCTCTGTAGCTGAGGATGAGGGAACACGACAGGACAGGACATATGTGGCCACATTGGTACATTTGCATGCCTAGCTGCTGGGAATCTTCAAAGGAAAAATTTGCCTGCCAATGGCAGTCATGATCACATCGGACCGCACCCTACATGGGCAGATGATGGGCTATATGGACAAATAATTTACATTTTGCTAGTGTTGGTCTTTACCGACAACAATCAATCATTTACAGTGTGTGTGTGTGTAAATTAACCTTGGACACGACCAGACCTTGTTTTTGTTCCTCTCCTCCTTTACCCAGAAAAAAAGAAGAAAAAAACAATGAAAGAAATGAGTCTTGCCACAAGAGTGGAGAGAGGGAGGGAGAGAAAAGGAGAAGAGAAAACAAGTGGGAGTATAGAACAAAAATCCAAAAAAGACATGGTGTGAACTGTGAAGTGAGCCTGCCTATCTACCAACCAGCTGACTGAAGCTGAAGCTGCAGGCTGCAGCAGCAGAGCAGCTAGCTCCAATGCAATGCAAGAAGCAAGGAGAGCCAGCCCAATCTGAAGTGAAACCTGCAGCAGGGAATAGGGAACAGACGATCAGTCATGGCGACGGCAACAGATCTCGCGCCTGCTCCAGCGTCCTGGTGAATCTGGTGAGGTTGAGCCTGACGTTCTGCTTGTCGAGGTACACCGTCTTGATGGCGTCCCATCCCTTCTTGTGCACGTCGTAGGGGTGCTTGAGGTAGAAGTGGTCCTCCGGGTAGAGGTCCCTGAGCGAGCTCTCCTCCAGGGACACGTTGTACTCCATGTAGGTGACGTCCATGTCCCTGGCGGGGTCCTTGAAGGTGACCCGGGTGAGCCACTCGAGCCCGCCGAACGGCACCACCTGCACCAGCACGGCGCGGCTGGGGAGGAACACCATGTTGGTGAGCCCGGCGCCGTGCACGCCCATCATGACGTCCGCCGAGTTCACCAGCCGCGCGAAGTTTGGCATGTCCGTGTGGTTGTCCGGCTCGGCGATCCGCACGTCGAACTTCGCCGCCGCGGCCGCGCGCGCCATGGCGCGCTCGTTGACGAACCGGCGCGAGCTCTTGCGCGAGATGATGAGGAGCCGGGGCTGGTCCTTGCGCCGGGGCGCCCCCGACCGCGACGCCACGGCGCGCTCCAGCCGGAACGCGCGGCGGAGCAGGCGCTTGAAGTCGACCACCGTCTCGCCACCGGGCGTCCGCGACGCGTCGATGCCCATGGCGCGGTGGAAGGTGGAGCCGATGACGATCCGCGGGAAGCAGTGCACCTCCTGGTCGTTGTTCACGTCGATGACGTCGTAGCGGGAGAGCTGGCGGAAGAGGGGCTTGAACTTGTCGGCCCACCAGTCCTTGATGTCGGCGAGCAGGAACTGGACCTCCCCGCCGAAGTGGTGCGTGGACGCGAACAGCGGCACAAGCACGTCGGCGTAATCGTGGTAGAGGTTGCCCGCGAAGCCGCCGCTGGAGAAGAGGAACCCCGGGACGGAGTGGTTCCGCGTGCAGAGCGGCGGGACGACGGTGGTGGTGTCGTTGGGGGAGCCGCCGCCGCCGCCGAAGGGGACGAGCGTGAACTCGCGGACGTCGTCCATGGCCACCGGGTCGTGCAGCCGCGCGTACGGCTTGGTTTTCCACTCGCGGGACAGAGGATTGATGTAGATCTTGGAGTGGTTGCCGTCCACGCGGATGTCGCCCACCGCGGCGCACCGCTCGGAGCGCTTGCTGGTGTTGTAGCAGGTCGGGCGGGACGGGTCGAAGTCCTCCTCGCCGATGGGGCCTGAGAGCTTGTACCGCGTGCTGTCGTAGTCCTCGTCCACCTCCAGCTCCTCCGCCGCCTTGGCTGCAGTTGCAGTGGAATCAGTGGATGGGCGGTCAGATTGGTGGATAAGGCAAGAGTAGGAGGAATTGAAGGAGGAGGAGGAGAGGCGGCGACGTACGGAAGGGGTTGGAGCAGTATCGCGCCTTGATGTAGGTGAGGACGCAGAGGGAGACGAGCATGGTGACGACCATGGCGGCGTTGCCCATCCGGCGCGGCTCCTGCCGGCCCCTCGGCTGCTTCATGGCCATGGCCACCGTGGCACCCCGGCACCCCTGCCGCCTCGCTCCGGTCGCTGGGTCTGGAAGCGTGCGAGGCGAGCTGCAGTAGATGATCGAGAGGGTATTAAAGGGAGGAAGGCAGGGGTTCCCGGGGTTGGGCTCGCTCGCTCGCGTCCGTCGATGGCGACCCCGCGGCGAGCAACCAGAAACAAGTTGGTGGGTGGTTGACGCCCGATCCCTCGCCTCGCCTCGCTCGTGGGTGCGGGGGTGGGGATGCGCGGCACAGCCACGGCAACCACTGCAGCCGACGCGCTGGCCCCGCCGGCCGGGCCCCAGCGCAGCGTACCAACCCAACCCCAACCCGCGCTCCACCGATCCATGAATCTTTCATCCATCGGTGAAGGAACAGTAAAGGCGAGCCGGCCGGGAACGGCAAAGATGCCGCTTTCCAGATTTCTCGTCCGACAGTGCGATGCGAGGGTTCGTTAAACCTGGCGCTGGTGCCTGGTGGTGGGATCGATGCCCGGGCAGGGCAGGCAGTGCGGAGCGCATTCGACACACAGTACTGAACCTGGCGCTGTGCCCGGCGGCCGGCAGCGTCCCTGGCCGCGCGCCGTGTGTCCTTTCGCAAGCTGCCGTACGCGCGCGCGTGTTGGACTTGGCGTTGCCTTGCAAACGCCGAAACCCAGCGGGACGGGACGGGACGGGATGCAAGCAGGGTAATTTATCAAGACCGTCCACATCTCGTGCAGGCTTGTAGGACAAACAACGCTCAATCCCAATCCACACGAGAGACAACTGAATCTGAAGCGTAACAGGAATGCAGCTCCCGTTCACTCTCACTTTATCCTTTATCCAGTGGAGCAGCTGCCATGTCATTCTCAGGCTCAGTTTAACACGGCTTCAATCTTAAATGACCACTGATACTTGTGCGTGGTTTCGAGTCGGAGCTAGAACCTATGAAGCTTAAAATTACAATTTCATTGGTGGTTTATTTTGATTGAAAAAAAAAACTACCCTTGCTGGCCGCTTGCCTCGCCTCGCCTGTTTGCCTGGCATATGTTCCGTGTTCTGCGTTCTAGGAACACCCATAGACCACAGATAGGTCTAGGCTCTAGATGCTCCCCAAGTCGATGTCATCTCGTCTCATCAAATCAACTGGCCAGAGACAAAGAACCACCTGCTCTGCTTTTAGAGGCATGAACCACTGGCTGTTCGATTACTTTTTCGACTGAATCACTGAAAGACAGGGGCGACGCACACCAAGGACAGAGGTAGGTTGCACCCGTCGTGCCGTGTGTACGTACGTTCAATTAGTCCTTAACTTGTACGGTAATGTCATATGGGTCTCAAACTCTCGATGTTTGATATTTAAGTTCCTAAGTTGTACGATGATGTTATCTAAGTCCCTAAAATTGCTCCTCAACACACAATTATCATGACATTCCAACGCCATGTATGTGTTAAGGTGCAATTTTGCAGACCCATATGACATTGTCGTCATACAAGCTAGTTGAGGGCCCAAATATCAAAATTCGAGAGTAAAGAATCAGAGTGACATAGCCGTATGGGTTAGGGGATTCAAATATCAAAATTTTAGAGTTAGGGACCCTAATGATACCACCGTTCAAGTTTAGGGACTCCTCGTTTCTCCAGAATATATAGTTTATGTTAATAAAATGTTTGATTGTTAGAAAATATTTCTAAATACAAATCTTATTTAGCAACTTTTTATATACTAGTATATATTTTTCATACAATCAGACTAATTATTACTTAAAGTTAATAAATTTTAAATTAAGTACTCCCTCCATTTCAAATAATAGTATATATTTTTCATGCAATCATGCTGACTTTACTAGAATAACTTATGCAATATATCTAGACATAATGCATATCTAAATAATAAAAACCAAAACCACTTATAATTCGAAATGGAGGGAGTATATACCTTATATTTTGAGATAAAGAGGAGTAGGTACGCAGCAGCTTTTTATAATTAAAATACCTACGATAGCAAGTAAGTGGATATGGACCATGCCGGCGCTACCTAGCTGCCCTGCATGCCAAGCACAAATAGGAAGTGTTGCTTCCGATGCAAACAAGCTCCCCTACCTGCTTGGTGCTTGCATCGATCTCACTCCGCAAGTCGCACCATGTGTGGTCCGGTGGAATTGAAATTAAAGCAAAAGCAACGTTGCTTCAGACACCCAGCTCTCCTTTAGGAATGAGGAATACGACGTCGTCTCGTCCATGGCCAAACAACAATCCACCGACCGGCCGCTAGCTCAATTGCATTAGGTCTGGTCTCGCCTGCCTTCCGTCCTTCCCATGACCATTACTCCCATATACGGAGTATGAGAGGTCCTGCTCGTCAGTCACACTGCTGCTCGCT
The DNA here is from genome assembly GCF_019320115.1 of Miscanthus floridulus. Classification (NCBI taxonomy): domain Eukaryota; kingdom Viridiplantae; phylum Streptophyta; class Magnoliopsida; order Poales; family Poaceae; genus Miscanthus; species Miscanthus floridulus. The sequence continues at coordinate 30,520 of NW_027096610.1, read as the reverse complement.
CGATAGCTAGTTACTAGCTACTAGGAGTACTTACGAGTAGTACCATATATAGGAGTACTTAACAGTTGGTCTAGCTAGTAGGAGTAGAGATTAGGGCTGTGTTCGGCTGTTAAAGAAGTTGGTTTGTTCGGCTTATTTTTTCAGCCAGAGTAATATTTTTCTCACAATATTCTAGTATAAACAGTGTTTTCAGTATGAACAGTAAATAATCCATATTAGCCAACCACTCCCTAGAGGACGTGCTTCCTGATTCCCATTTTGATCCTCTGATGATTTCTGTGGCTGATAAGTCGCCTGATGTTGTTTTGTTGTGAGAGAAAAATATTGTACGATGACCAATAAGCAGTTTAAGCGAACATGGCATTTGTCTGGACCAGATACAGGTGAAGAAGCGAAGGAATTATTTTAATTTGTGACCGCCCCATCAATCATGATTCATGGCCTAACAAACAAACTGATGTGTGTAAAAAAAACTGATGAACACAAATTCGTCAATGCAAGATCGTTACTAAATGAGTGTGTAATTTGGTTAGATTCCTTACGGTGAAACTTGCTTACCTACACTAAGTAATCGATTTGACATGGGTGCCCACATCTTTTCTTGAAATTTAGGCTGTGTTTAGTTGTAGGAATTTGGATTTTGGGGCTACTGTAGCACGTTCATTTTTATTTGGCAAATAGTGTTCAAACATGGACTAATTAGGCTCAAAACGTTCGTCTCGTAATTTCCCACCAAACTGTGCAATTAGTTTTTTTTTTCGTCTACATTTAATGCTCCATGCACGGGCCACAAACATTCGATGTGACAGGTACTGTAGCAACTTTTTAGAAGTTAGGGTGAAACTAAACAGGAGCTTATTTCAAAATTTAACAGTACTATTGCTGCAGCAGTAGCGATGTGCCTAAGGTGGCCTCGTCAATCAGGAGATCTTTCAGTTGTAGACTACATGTCTGTCTCGATAGCAAGACTGGATGGTGGTCGGATTGAATACTAAGGCCCCGTTTAGTTCCAAAAATTTTTAGTTTTTGGCCACTGTAGCACTTTCGTTTTTATTTGATAAAAATTGTCCAATTATGGATTATTTAGGCTTAAAAGATTCGTCTCACGATTTCTCGGCTAACTGTGTAATTAGTTTTTTTCGTCTACATTTAGTACTCCATGCATGTGCCGTAAGATTTGATGTGATGGGAAATCTTGAAAATTTTTTGTTTTTGGCTTGTATCTAAACGGGGCCTAATGCAATGGAATGAGGCGATAGTCAGATTGAATGCCACTAGTGCGTATATGTCTTGTTCTTCAAGCATTAAGGTTTTTTTGTATGTGAGCTGTGATGGTCTCTTGAGTTGGTAAACCTGGATGACTGGAGCAGCATAGATTTACGTTTTACTTATTCTATATGTATAAACTAAGGTGGTAACCAGTAGTGGTAGCAGTAGATGGAGTGCGGCCTCCACCATGCCATGTATGGTAAATGTAAAATACGAGGCAAATTGTGGAGCCTACTTATGTCAAACTGCAACCGCCCCCCCCCCCCCCCCACCCCCCCGCCCCCCCCCCCCACCCCAAACCCCAACACACACACCACCACCACCCACACACACGCACACGCACGCACGCACACATTAAAAAAACACGAGTACACACATTAAAATTGCTCATTACCTAGCGGTGAAAAGTACCATTTAACCTCTACCCTATCCAGTCAAGGCCCATTAATATCACACACAAATAAGGGCGGGTTTAGTTCCGAAAATTTTTGGCTTTTGGCTACTGTAGCACTTTCGTTTATATTTGACAAAAATTATCCAATTATGGACTATTTAGGCTTAAAAGATTCGTCTCACGATTTCTCGGCCAACTGTGTAGTTAGTTTTTTTTTTCGTCTACATTTAGTACTCCATGCATATGCCGCAAGATTCGATGTGACGGGGAATCTTGAAAATTTTTGGTTTTTGGGCTGTAACTAAACGGGGCCTAACTAAGACAAAGATACATTTCAAACGGATATGTTGATTGAACAAAAATTGTTAAGAACGGTTGCACGGTACATGTGATGAGATGAGATGAAAATAAATAAGTGTCTAGTGAGGTGGTGCATTCGCATATGATTGGAATCTTACTGAAAAGTATCATCTTCAGTTGGCTCAACTCTATGGTAGGAACACTACTTGTCTACTTCTAGTTCTTTCTAATTCTTCTTGTGCAACGCTAGCTCTAGTACCAATTGTTTCTTATTCTAGTTCCAACTGTTTCTTGTTCTGGACCTAGAGATGGAGGTGGAGATTGAATTATTTTTGGATTTGGTGATTGAGTTGTTTATGATTCTGGAACTAGAGGTGGTTGTGTGACATCAACACAAGGAAAATACGATGCTAAAGTTTTGGTTCTCTTTATTGTGAACAATTTGTAATTTTTTTAGATTCATGATCAATCAAAATATTAAATAGAAAAATTGAGAGTCTACATTCTACAAGGCTACAATCTACTGTCTACATGACTAGTGATCTACAGATCTATAATGGATTAGAGTATTAGAGAATAAAGAAATAATCTACAATGAGTTCATCACTTAACCTAGATTCCAGACAAACTGATAGAGCGAGGGAGGGTCAGGCGAATAGACCTCGGTTAGTAAATGTTACTCGGCCATGACTAGGCCCTAGAGAACTTAGGCCTAGATTCGCCCCTGGTTTGTGGTCTTCATATCGATCTCCACTTCCAGAAACATTTTTGCCCTCAGCTACTTTGTTCATCGGTAACATGATGTATATGGGGGCATATGGCCCCAAGATTCTAGTGGCAGTGCGAGTTTTTCTATCTCCTCTGACATCATGTCTACAAAATCGATCCTCGCTCAGCCGCTGCATTGGTGTGCTTAATCCAATTAGAAATACAAGTCCATTGTAATGTTAGTAAAATTCCTTTCTATAGGGACTTCTGGCTATATGGCATCCCTCTTTATCAAATGTTTCCAGGTCTGTTCAAAATGTGTGAACAGTAGGATATAACTGTTCATGACATGAAAATGCACCCATGACAGATGACATTCACTATATGGTTAGTGGATGATTGGAGACTGAAGTGGGAAAAAAAATTTAATGGATGCCGCTGGTATCCAGTTAACAAAGGGTAGGGACATAATTACGTGGAAGTTTGGATGCAATGATAAATTCAGTGTTAAATCTGTACACAATGCTATGACCTCTAATGATGTAGTTCAATATCATAAGAAAATCTGGAAAGGCAAAGTTCAAGAAAAATTAAAATCTTTCTGTGGATGATCTTAAACAATGCAATTCTCACAAAAGATAGTATGATCAGAAGAAATTGGCCAGGCTCTCCTACTTGTTACTTCTTTGTGCCGGGGTCAAGTGCCTTCATCTGAATCAGATGAATGGGTACACTTCAAGATAGCTTCAGTGTCGGGTAGTTGGTTTATCTCCTTTGCTTTCTGAGCTATCTACTTAATGTTGTATTACTTTTTAATGAAAATGGGGAACTCCTCGGTTAAAAAAAAAGTCCATTGGAATGTTCATACCATCCCTGGTAAGATACGTTGACTAATAATATCTATATAAAACCATAACTATAGGGACTGGAATGAATGAAAAATATTTGTGTCCAGCTCAAGTCCTCAACAAACCATCTTATTCCGATACATACCTTGCCCTAGCAAGAGATCATGGTTAATCTCTTTGTACAAAGCAATACTATAATATTGATATTTGTCTACGATAAAAAAAAACTGGGAACCTGTTTTCACGGCACGTCAAGACATAGAAGAGGATAATGTCTTAGGCCTCGTTTAGTTGGCGAAATTTTTGGCGAAATGGTACCGTAGCACTTTCGTTGTTATTTGACAATTAGTGTTCAATCATAATCTAATTAGGCTTAAAAAATTCGTCTCGTGAATTTCGTCTAAACTGTGTAATTAGTTTTATTTTTTATTTATATTTAATGCTTCACGCATGCGTCCAAAGATTCGATGTGACGGGGAATCTTGAAAAATTTTGCAAAATTTTGGGAACTAAACACTACCTTAGCCATATCCCTTCTTGAACTGCATTTGTGAATGCTATATATTCTGATTTCATGGTTTATAAAGAGAAATAATATACTATCCTAAATACGAATATATATAAAGAGTTGTATGCAACGCAAATACTTTTTGCATAATGAAACTAGCAATGCTAATTTTATGTTGCAAATGAATCTGTATTATTTTACTTACCTGCAGTCAAAGTTGTGCAAGTAAAAAAATTGTGAAGTTTGACTCGTGAATAAATCTATATTATTTTACATACCTTTATTTCTGATGGTGTTTGCTGCATTGAAAGTGCCGCTTGCATGTCTCAATCCTTTCGTTTTCAAAATAAATAAATAAATAAAATCTCAATCCTTTCCTTTGCTATATTCCTTCCTGGGCCTTGTGCCTTCGGCCCTTTTTACAAAGTTTGCTCTCAAATAAAAAAAGTACAGAATGAGCTTTTTCAAATTTATTATAATGGTATTTACTTGAAAGTAAGTACAAAATGAATTTTGGTCGACTTTTATCAGGCAGCAACGTTTTATTGCACGAGGTCAGCAAGATATATGACTGTCCTTTGTCACTCGTGTTTGGTAATCGACGAAAGTTTCAGTGCTTGTTAAAAAAAAGAGAGAATAGGAATCCAACCCTACTACTCTAATAAAAAATTAAGTGTTTTTTTTGCCTATAAAGCCAAAAGTACATAATGAGATTTTTAAATTTTATATACATATATTTATCTTTCTTTTTAAAAACGACACCTAATTTATCTATTGCAGGCTTTCCACAACCAACAGCGTGTCGCTGCAAGAGGTCAACAAAGAGATTGACCTCTGTTACAACTTACACGTGTTCTTATTATTCAACGCAATCCTCATTAATCTACAGAACTATGCATGCACACCGGTTGCAGCAGGTCAACGAGAAGTTGAGCCGCTGTTTTCTGAGAAATGAAGAGCGTCTCTACACACGAATTCGTCATAGAAGCTTCCAAGATTCAGAGGCAGGAGGCGGATCAATCAGCCGGCGAGCGACGGGAACACCCAAACCGGGGGCGGCCACTTCCAGAGCAGGTCCCTGGCGGCGCCGCGCGGCGGCCGGTAGCTCCCGTCGGCGAGGTCCAGCAAGCCCACGTCCGGTGCCACCTCGTGGCACCGGTCGTGCGACCACGGCCCGTCGTCGGTGAAGTAGACGCAGTTGCCCCTCACCCCGGCGTCGTCCGCCGGGACGCACAACGACGCGCTCTTCCCCAGGAACAGCGCGCGCCCGAACAGGACGCGGCCGTCCGCCGGCGCCCACCGGCCGGTGGCGGCCGTCCACTCGAAGAGCTCGACGCCTGTGGTGGTGTACTCCACGTGCTCCGGCCGGGGCTCCCACGCGTACCGCGCGTGCGCTGCCTCGCGGAGGCGGTGCACCTGCAGCAGCCGCCCCGGCGAGAGCTCCACGAGGTACATGCGGCACGCCGCCGACATGGCGCACGCGCGGCCCGAGAACGAGCAGACGCACGGCGGCGCGAGCGCGACCGCCCTGGGCGCCGTGGCGGCGTCCATGTCCCACGCGTCGACGCGCCCCGCGGCGTCCATCGTGTACACCAGCTGATGGTCACGCCGGCTCCCGTCCGCCCCGGAGGACGACGACGCGCGCACGGCGTCCACCCAGCACCGCCCGGGCGCGTCGGCGTCGAGCAGCGTCCACTCCGCGTCCCCGGCCCGCGCAACGGCGAGGCGGCCTAGGGGCTGGCAGATGAGCAGCACGGCGTATCCGCCCCAGGAGCAAGGGAGCACCCTTCGCGGCGCCGACAGGACGACGGCCTTCTCGTAGACATCATACCGGAGCCTGTCGGGCGCGAACGTCTCCGGCAGGACCAGCGCATCCTCCTCGCCACAGCCGCCGTCTCCGTCGGCGAAGCAGAACCGCAGGCCGTAGCTCTCGACGCGACCGCCGGCGCCGCGGCGGGCGTCGACGAACGGGAGCGTGCCGGCGGACGGGAGGCAAAGCTGCGCGCCCGTAACCGGGTTCAGGAGGCTCAGCTCCGAGCAGGCATCGGCGGTGACGAGCCACCCGTCGGGCGACGAGCCGACGCAGAGGCGGTCGCGGGCGGCCGGCGCCGGCTGACGGATCGCGTACGTCCGGCCCTCCGCCAGGCTCAGGAACCGCGCCACCGAGAGCTTGGCGCTCCCGTCGTCGACGCCGCCGGTCCGCGCGGTCGGGTTGAAGGGGAGCATGAGCCACGGGGACGGCGTGGCCTGCGGAAGCCCCGTGGCGGCGGCGGCGGTGTGGGCCGACTGCCAGGCGGTGCAGACGGCCGGGAAGCGGACGCGGTCCGGCACGGGGAGGCGGGCGAGCACAGATTCGAGCAGGTCGCGCTGTAGGTCGGCCCACCCGCCGGCGATGGCGAGCTTGCTCATCGACATCAGAGGAAAGAAGAGGATGGCGTGGAGCGATTGGGTTGATGAGGCGAACGATTGCTTAAAAATGGCCGCCGCCGTGCATGTGATGTGAGCATGTCTCGGTGTTCCGGCGTGCCGTGCCCGTGTATTTGGTGATGCCGGCGCCCGCCGATACTGCGAAGTCGCTGACCTCTCTACTCTGACCAGAGAGCAGAGAGGCTTGGAATTGGATTGGGCAGGATGGGATGTGTACGGCGGGAAACCGTGGGCGCGCGTGTTTTACGACCGGGTCCTAATGGCTTTTGGCGGGCCGTCTGCTGTCCCGAATAATTTTAGCGGGCCGGGCCGCACGAGACCTGTGGGCGGTCGCCTGCTGTGGCTGGGCTAGGACAAAACGAAGACCGCGGCGGCACGCTCGGGAGAACGAGTGCGACGTTCGATTTCTGTTGGAGCGTAGTATGATTTGTTCGATTTCAAAAGAAGCTTACGATTAATTTGTTCGACACGTTGAATCTCGGCGGGGAAATGTTTTGTTTTCGGAAGCCCACCTGCCCGTCCGTCCGATTTGATCGATAACAAATCGGCTGCAGAAACGGGTAGATAGGCGCGCGCATGAGCGGTGCAGGTGCTACCTGCGCATGCATGCCGTTGCGATGATGCCGGACGAGCGCATAATTTGAATCCCCGCCCAAACCAAACGCAAACGCAAACGGATCGAGCAGCGTGAGCCATTATATTATTATATTTATAGTATCCCACCGAAAATTCCATCTCAGATACATCGATCGTCAGTAGCAGTGTTATCAGCGGATGTTGTGTCTGCTTCTATCTTTTAGACAACACTATTCTGGAACTGACCAAGGAATTTGCTTCCCTCAATCCAAAAAACATCCACCTCTGAAGCCTATGGCACGTTGTATGTTCTCTGGTCTAGCCTCTAGTCAAGGTTTAATGTGGCACGATAGTCCTCGAGGTGTTCGGCCTGGCCCACACTTCTCAGATGTTGTGAGTATGGGTTGTCACGACGGATGGCCACCGCCTTCAAGGACATTGGTAATGTCATATATGCGCCGCTTTTGAACTTGAATTGTAGGAAGAGCCTGTGAGCCTGTGAGTGTGTTAACATGGAAATCTTTCTATGCACAGGTTCACCACTCCATCCACCACCTCGTGTTGGCACGTGGCGCTATGACAGTTCACTAGGTGATCATAACAGTCTATGTCTTTATATTTTCTGAACCTGGTTATATTGCTCTTTCCTTAGTAATGTTTGCTGTTACTTATATCCATCCTTATGATCCTTGTTCAGGACTTCTAACAAAAAAATTCATTAACTTGCTCAAGCAAGCTCCAGATGGCATTATTCTAGATTTAAATAATGCAGCAGAAACACTAGAGGTTATAGATTCTTTTCATTTTCATCTGTCATCTCTTTTTGTCCATTTGGTAGTTGGTACACACTCACAGACTCTTCCTACAATTCAGGTTCAAAAGCGGCGCATATATGACATTACCAATGTCCTTGAAGGCATGGTTTGTACTTGTACCTATTTGACATGGTTGAATCTTTCCTAAGCAAATTGTGCAGAACCTTTTTGTTGAAAATGTCTTGTATGCTGAATTGTTGAGTCCGATTTGATTAGGGCGACGAGGTTATATGTACAATAGTACTTCTTGTGGCAGGGCAGACCTACGTGCGTCGTTGAGGCGAGGCCCTCCGCTACTGCCTTGTATGCTCGGACTGCACATATGCTTAGCCAAAACGAATGTTAGTATTGCAACTAAGCTCAAGACTGCACATAAACTCAACTAAGTTCAATACTGCACATAAATCAAATTGCAACTAAATTCTGAGGCTGCACCTGAATTCAGAGACTGTACCATAAATCAAATTGCAACTAAAAAATTTGTATCATTCAGTAAAATTTGACGAGCCAATCTTCTATTCAGTCCTATTCACTTTCTGACAATAGCTCTATGTGCTGGGGATGGAGGTTATATCCTGAAAAATATGTACAGGTGAAGGCTAGCATATAGTTTGTAGAAATTGTATTTACATTTCAGGTACAGATCTGTTTTCTTCATGAACATGCACATGCTTTGTTCTCGTCTGGTGTTTCATCAAGAAGAAAAGATATGGATACTTAATATTTCACCCTGCTGCTCATGCAACTTGTGGCATGGAAACTATTTCAGGTATTCAGTTTTAGAATGACTGTGAAGTGGGCGTTTTCTACAAGCTGACAAATGCTCCGTCTTTTAGGTATTCAGTTTGAGAATGGCTGTGAAGTAGATCAAATGCTAACTCTAACGGTGTGTTCTTTATGGATAAATGGGAAAAAAACTGGCACCATTGGTAGCAGCAATTCAGAATAGGTGAACTCTGAATATCCAAGTTCTATACTGTCCATCAAGTCAGCTACTCCGATCTGGCATTATACCTAATAGGTTGCATGCAGTGGAGAGGGGAAACAAAAGCCAAAAAAATTCTCACCACGTTCCTGCAGTATGATGAAATAGTATAGGCGAAGGTAGCAGCTGAGGTCTTTCACGTTTGATCGCTATGCAGAGCCTTGTATTGCTGTCGATCGGATCATGAATAGTATGGCACTCACAAGTCACAAACACCTGGATTAACCTTAAGCCGGCCTTCAGTGTTGTGGGCGACATGTGTTGCGTAATGGCGGCGAATGACAGTGGTGCGCGACGGCCGACGATTCGTCTCTTCAACGCACGCACGTCCTCAGGGCTCAGACGTGCTGCGGGAGATTGCATCAAGTGTGAGGAGGGAGCACGATGGGCGGTGCGCAGACTGCAGCAATGGCAAGGCCGGCGTGTGGCAATTCTGCCAATGGCTTACGACTGGCGATGGCGCAGGAGACAGACGGAGGACCAAGGGCATCGATCGGGCGACGGTGGGTGCAGTGGCGAAGGTTGCACGCGAGGACGAGGGCGAGGGATGAGGAGGTGAGGACGCGATCCCGTCGTGTGTGTCAGGGCATGATTGCGTGACTGGCAGCGCGATCACGAACGAGGATTGATTTTTGCCGTGCTGATGACGGTTGTTATGGGGAGGGCGGCGTGAGAGGATCCTAGGATTGCGGACCGCCGGGCGTGGGCGCTGACTGCGGAGGCACCGGCGGAGCCATGTGTTGGCCATAGTGGGCTCCGGCCCCTCCTTGCCCGGTAAAAAAAAATGAGGATATATGCTGTGGGATGGGATCAGAGCATGGACAAGCCTTTAAAGAGTAGTCAGGCGTAGGATTCTAATAAACATAGACTAATAAACTTCCTAGTTATGCCTCGCGACTCGATGGCTTGCGTGACCTGGGCACAACTGAGTCCCTGCCATCGAGTTATTCTAGGAGACTCGTGGCGCATGGAGTCCTCGCCCCAAGGCTTAGTGTCCGTCCATTTAGTGCACCTTGTTTCTTGTGACCTTTCGGGGATTTGAAATATGTGTCGTTATACCTCTGGCTGAGGTACGTACGCACCCTTACTCAGGTATTGGTCACTCCTCTTCCGTACAAAAAAAAAATAGTTTAGCTTTTTGTGGTGTTTGCTACAGCTTCTCGTCACTTCTGCTACTGGAGCCGTGTCAAATAGCCCGTTAGCCAGCGGTTAGAAGCACGGACGGAGCTAAGGTGCCGATCATGCACCAGAATGGTAAGGGTCCCGTGTCCGTCGACACTTAAAAGAAATCGCCTGGCGGACATTGCATCGGGCAGCACCAAGGTGAAGCCGGGTGCACGATACTGTAGCTGCTTAGAGATTTATCTTGCTCTCGTGTCTCAGAGTCTGGATCATCACCAATTCACCATCAAAATGACCAAAATATGTTGCCTAATAGTAGTAGAAAGAGAAGAAAAAATATATAATGTTATATTACCAATGGTTGAAGAAAATAAGTAAAAATATAGTGAGGGCCGTGCTTGGGCTGGCAGGGCACGGACGCGGGCCGCCAGGTGTTGGTATATATTAACGCACATAGAATAATCCGCAAGCGCACGAATATTATACCGATGTAGCACTTCACCGGGAGTAACCCAGTTTTATATCGATCTCTAGGAAATATGTGTGAGAATAACTAAATCTAACTTAACCCAACTTCACAATCAAGGCTAGATAACAGGAGTATAAAGGAGATCACTAAGGTCTTCTAGTTCTAATTTCGGTAAACTTTGTCTTCTATTGTTTAATTCTGGAGATATTACTAAGGAAAACACAGACATAATATGTTTCCTGTAGTAACAGGGTCCTGCTAGGCCTACAAATGAGAGGTGAACTACAGAGGATTTAACAAGGCTATAAGAGTCACCCTCGCGACCTACCATCGATCCGGAATATATGATACATCCACGAGTAACAGAGTCTAAGCACCACGCTTACACTACGAATACTACTGTAACCCAAGAGCTATAAGGATTAAAGTACTCAAAGAGAGTTGCAAACCTGAAGAACAAATGAACAAGATGCTTACTTGAATTATAAGTCGATTACCAGAGAATCTCAGAAGCAAGCTCAAGAAGAACTTGATTCCGCCAGGGTACAAGCTGTAGAGAGAGCATCGACAGGCCAGCACTTCCTCTAAACTCTTCCCTCTCACTCTATCTCTATATTTCTAATACAAGACTAGATCCTATTGAGGACTAATCTTCTCTTGATTGCTAGCTCTGATCCTGGTGAAAATGTGGATTAGGGTTTCTGGCCTTCAGGCTCTCAGGATCAAATGGCTCATACCCTGGAGAAGGGGGTATAGGCAGGTATATATAGGGCCCTTCAAGCATCCTGGACCCTCGGATCAAACCAATTTAAAAGGACGGCGTAGATGTAAACCCTAAGGCGGTAGAGAACCAACATAGCGAAGAGAGACTGCCAGATGGGGCCCACAGGCCGACCGACCGGTCAGTGGATCAAGCCCTGCTTCGGTGGAGTACCTCCTGGAGTCTTCTAGAGTCTTCCCACATTGGTATCGCTGTAGAAATTTCATAATTTCCTTTGACGAATAGATCCTTTTTGGCGGTTTTCTGATTAAATCCTGCTGAAAACATTGATTCATCAAAACTCATGGAAATTGTTAGTTAAAACCCCTAAGTTTATATTGATGATCCATTTTAGTCATTTATGCAAAGTATATTGATGGTTTGTGATGAATGTTAGCTACCATCAACAAACTTCCCCCACACTTAGGCTTTTACTCAGTCCTCGATGAAAGGATGGATTACTTAAGACATAACCTTAGGACAAGACATCAACATAAACCCATTCCCAGTCATACATGCACTGCAGGATTCAAAGTGTCTACCATGAAACTTTGGACGATTGAAGAATGGAACAGCTTGAATAGATCACTATCTTTCTTCAGTCAAGTCAATTGGAGAAAAATTTTAAGATTTTTGAAAACAAAGCATAACTTACCTTCTCCTTTTGTAGTACTCTCAATTCACTTAGTATATGTAGTATTTTTGGATCCTTACCAAGACATTGATGTTCTTGCTTTCTTTTTACCTACTTCTAAAAGTTTATGTGGAGCTCAGGTAGGGATAAATGTGAGAACATACTTGCATTGCATATATATGTTGTAAAGTCAAAACAAGGATCCAAGGAGAAAAATAGCATACTCTTAGATCAAGATGTGCATGTGTGTGGATATGTATATATGGTGGCTAACCTAATTCTACTATGCTCCTTAAAATATATCTCTCTTGTTGAAACCTTGAAAACATTTTTTGCAAGGAAACATGGGCTATCTTATTCATCTCTCTTTTTTTTTCTTAGGCGGGCATCTGAGTACCTATTGTTTTAAATTTCTTGGACACTTGCCCATTTTTTCAATATTTTATTTTTCTTTTATGAATAACTCTTGCATAGCCCATGCCTCTTCTTCTGCAATTGAAACTTTTTAAGAGAGGATTTACAAGAACTTGGAGCATTTATCCCAACAAAAATATTTTTGTGTCTATTCCCAATATAGGAGTAGAGCATTTTTTGGTGGATGAAAAACATGTTGTTGCGTACCCCTAGTGTAGGAGCAGCAGATATATGTGGAGTGTAAATGATCTTGATCTTGGGAGCATGATAAATTTCTCAACAAGGGTCACAAGGTTTAACCAAACTCAATACAATAGCAAGTAGTATATGTAGAAGGTTTTTCTAGTCTATCATATCATGTATGCCTTTGGTAGGATATTGCTTTACCACAAATGGTAGGTGTAGCTATTCTTTTTTAATTTTTTGAAATAAAATTCTCCAATAACGAGACATAAAGAATCAAGTTCTCATTATTCTACTATATCTCATTCCACAACAACTTAAGTAACATGGGGTCCCTAATAATAAGTTCCCAATAGTAGCAAGACTTCCAGGAAAAGTATTATGTGAATATATCCTTTAGTCATGACTGAAATAATCTTTCCTTATGTTTTGAAGTCGTTTTTCATAGGATTTTTAATTTAGTTCGAAACGAAAAGCAAAACATGTGAAAATAGATCGTACGGGCCGCAAAACTTAACAGGGATGAAGCACGAGGTGAGACGGCATTGTGGTGGGCTGGCTAGCCCATGTAGGAGGTCGGGCAGGCCACTCTTGGGCCTGTTTCAGTCCAACTTTAGTGAGCATGGTATTTGGTCCATTGCTTTCTGAATTTCGTGATTTTCGTGATCGGATTTTGTTGCGTTGTTGCGGTGTGCTTTCCCCACACTTGTTTTCTATTTTCCTTTATGCACAACATGTGGAGACAAAACACATATACAATAGAAATAAATAGTAGATAGTAATAACAAATTTTATTGATAGGGCACTTTATTAAACAATCCAACCTAAACACAAAATTTCAACTGGCTAATACAAACTTCAATTACTCTAACTTCTGAGGTAGGCAAATGACCTAAACATTGACCTAAACACGCCCTATCGGTCCACAACCTAACTTTAACTCTCATACTTCTCTTTGTTGACAACATAGCGACTTAAGACAGTGAGCTCATATTCTAGGTTCTTGTGATAAACGTGCTCCTTATCTATCCTAAACTACAGAGCATGGGTATAGTCGGTAAGGGTTTTGATCTTATCATGCAGCATAGCAACGGTTGGCCGTTGGTGCTTCTCGTCATTCTCTGGGACAGAGGGTGGTGCCCTCTTCTTCTTCTCCTTCGGTGGCACGACCTTGACTTATTCAGGGGCATCACAAACACCATCAATGGTCAAGCGAGGCTTGACCGACTTGTACTTCGCACACATGACATCTCCAAACTTATTGGTCTTCACCCCGATCAGTGCCTCGTTCACCTTTGGAGGAAGGAGGTTGATCTCCTTCGGGACCTTGATCTTCGGTGCCCCCGGCTGGCGTGGCTTGTCTTGAAGAAGTAGATGCAGCAATGGCGGAGCGATCATAGGAGGCGAATGGCTTGGGCGAAGTAGGATTGGTTGGAGAAGATAGGAGCTACTTCTCACGGTGGGATGATGCTTAGCGGTATGGGTTCTTCAACATAGGGAACGATCTCTCTACCGGCCATTGGAACTTGAGAGGAGGAGAGCTTGGGTGCTGTTGGAGATGGAAGGCTTTGATGGAATGGCTATGGAGGTAGGTAGGGGCTTATTTATATAGGGGGAAAGACTTGCAGCAGGGGGTGAAGATCTATCTAATAAAGGTCTCGTAATGAGGAAAAACTGAATGGCTCGAGAAAATTGGATATTCTCATGGGAATTCTTTGGAAGGTTCGCGATCCAATCGAGCGGAGGTGAGGCGGCTGACATGACATGTGGGCCGGCCGGCCCCACGAGGTCCCACCTCTAAGATTTTTCGCATGACGATTTCTAATGTCTATCTAATCCTGAAAAGTATTCTACAGAATATTCTTGATTTGTTTATTCGATGTTTCTGCTTGGCCACTTGTTTGAGGGTGATATGAAGTAGCGATGTTGTGACGGATCCCATGTCTTAACAAGTACTTGTGAAAGTTCTTGTCAGTAAAGTGAGTGCCTCCATCACTAATCACCATTTCTGAAACTCTGAATCATGGAAATATTGTCTCTTCTATAAGGAAAATGGATCCTAGGCCCATTTACTTGGATTTTGGTGTTTGATGACCAACACAACCAAATTAGACTAATGAATTTGCAAGTAATTGTTTTGTAGTTCAATAGGGTGCAAGATGTGGCTTGGACGAAGGGACATGATGATCCGATAATCAACACCTTAAGCAAGACCCTAGAAGCACAAGAGAAGACCTAAGATATCAAGCATAGTCCAAGCACGAAGATAGAAACTAAGCCGGACGCAAGATCACGAAGAAACGAGCTCAGTAGAGGTGACCAAACACGGCCCTTATAGGGACTGGACATGTCCGATTAGTTGCTTGGCAACAGCAGGTATCAGCAGTTGTGACCAGACGCTGAGCGAAGCAGTGACCAGATGCACTAATGACACTGTTCTTCATCACGGCAATGTTTTTAGCGTGACCGGATGCAGCAGTACTGGATGACCGGACACACAAAGTACAATGTCCGATCGAGTCTAGAGAGGTTCTAGAGTGGTGCCAGCACGACCGGACTTGTTCGATCAAGTGAGATCGGACTCAGCCCAGAGTCCGATCAACGCATGTGCTCTAACGGATAGGATGACCGAACACGTTCGGTCAGGACAACAACAACGTCCGGTCAGTAGCATAAAGCTGGGTTTCGCCCCCAACAGCTACTTTCTCGGTGTGGCTTATAAATAGACCCCCCAATAGGCCATTTGAGATGTGGAGAGCTGAGGAAACATACCAAGGGTGTTGATACACCATTTTAGTGATCTCCACTTGCATAGTGCTTAGTGATTCATTAGGTGATTAGCGTAGGTGCTTTGCCAAGTGCTTAGGTTGATTAGACCACCGCTTATACGCTTGCTCTAGGTTTAGGCCAAGTGTTTAGTGAGGTTTGCATACCTCTTATCACTCGGTGCTTGTGCGCACCATTATTGTACATCGGAGGGGCTTGTAGTCTTGTGAGGTCACACCAACCATGTTTGTGGTATGGCCGCCACCGTGTACCAAAGGGAACAAGGCCCATGGCGTTTCGGCCGGAAGCTTGATAGTGAAGATGGCGGGGAGCATCCAGAAGAGGCTTGCCGAAAGGTACGTCGGAGACCCACTTGCGCGTGGTGAAGGCCTGAGGCTATCCATGGAGTTACCCAACTAGGAGCTTGGCCCTTGCGAGGGGCTCCAACGAGGACTAGGGGGAAGCTTGCGTGCTTTTCGATACCTCGGTAAAAATATCGGAGTCATCGACGGGAGTTTTTATATCTCTACCTTACTCTTTAGCTTCCGCATTTACATTGCAATCTTGGTGTGTGCTTTACTTTCCTAGCTTAGTGATAGGCTAGTTGATAGGTTTGAAACCTAGGTTGCATAACTCCTTTTGCGGTAGAGATAGCAACATACTAGCAAAACTGCAGTTGCACATTTAGATAGTTTATCTTTTGCATAAGTTTTGCTAAGGGTAGAAAAAGATGCCATAGTTTAGAGTTAGAGTTTTAAGTTGCCAAATTCACCCCCCCCTCTTAAGCATCATGATCCCTTTCAATTGGTATCAAAGCCGGTTGGCTCAATTTGGAACTTTGGCTTCACCGCCGTTGAGCCGACGGCCCGACGCTATTTAGAGTGGTTGGGATGAATACTTCTAGGCCTCCGTACTTTGACGGCACTAACTTCTCCTACTATAAAGCTAGAATTGCTTGTCACCTTGAGGTGGTAGATCTGGGTGTTTGGAGAGTCACTCGTGATGGGATGAAACCCATTAAGAATCCCGATAAACCCACAAAGAGTGAAGAAAAAGGAATTTATTTCAATGCTAGAGCTAAAAATTGCTTATTTGAATCTTTTAGCATGGATGTGTTTAACCAAGTGTTCACTTTAAATACGGCACATGAAATTTGGTTAAAACTCCAAGAGCTCCATGATGGTTCCAATCAAAGAAATGAGCAAAGAAAGAAAGGATGCTATGGATGCGAAGAGTTGGGGCACTTTGTGGAAGTTTGTCCAAACAAAACCACATCCAAGACAAATAAGAAGGCGTGCAAGGACAAAGCCCTCACATCAATAAGGTCATGGGATGATTCTTCAAGTGAAGAAGAAGACCACCACAAGAGGCGCGGGCACAAGCACTCATCATCAAGCACCTCACATGTGTGCCTTATGGCACGAGGTAATAAAAAGCCTATCCCTAGTAATAGTGACAGTGATAGTGATGATGAGTTACCTTCTTATGATAAAATTGTGCAACAAAATCTTAACTTTGCTAAAGTTTGCACTAGTCAACAAAATAAGCTTGAAAAATTGAAAGAAAAACTAGATAGCTCACAACAAGCTTATGCTACTTTGCTTGAATAATATGAAACTTTTGCTAATCTTAATATGGAGCTATCTACTAAAATTGAGCAACTTGAGACTAGTGCAAACACAAATAATTGCACAATCAATGATGAGCAACTTGTAAAGAAAAATGAAAAAATAAAAAAGTTAGCTAGCTCACAAGATGCTTATAAAAGTTTGCTTGCTAAAATAGAAACCATATGCAAACATTGTGATGAGCTAACTAATAAAGTAGCTAATCTTGAAGCCATCGTACAACCCTCACCGGGGCATCTAAGAAGAAAAATTCAATTTTTGATATGCCTAAAATGATGCCTCTACTTCTTGTAATGATTTATGTTTAGACTCACCCTTGTGTAACCAAGTTTGTGTTGAGAAAGTTGTTATAGATACATGCACACAAGAGGTCATAATGGAAAATGAGCAACTCAAGTAAGAAGTGGCTCGCCTTACCAAGGACTTAACTCAAGTAAAAGGCAAAATGGAGCAAGCCTAACATCATCAAGATAACACCGTTAAGGGAGTGAAGAAGCTTGATGAAGGACAAACTGTGGTTTGCTATGTGTGCCACAAGGAAGGCCACAAGTCCTATGAGTGCAAGGTGAAGAATGGGGGAGGAGCTAAGAAGAAAGAGAAAAACAAAAAGGAAACAAGCAAGCTCTCCAACACCTACACCAACAAGGTGGACAAAAAGGCCTCCACACCTTATCTCTTGAAGAAGAAGAAAAATGACAAGGTGGTGGCCATCAAGGTGAACAAGCAAGCCAACAATGGGGCCAAACGTATTTTGGGGGCCAAAGGAGATCATTTCCAACATGTAGAGCACTAAGAAGGTTTGGATCCCAAAAGGGAATTGAGAAGTCCGATGGACTTCGAGAAATTTAGAGAGTTGGCAAAGTATGGGTGCATTTCATGGGGTGCATCATTATGGATAAGAAAATTGCCAAGTGGGTTAGTGAATACTATGGACCCAAATTCCCCTTCCCATGTTAGGTAACTAGATTTAATTTCTTACAATTTCAATTAGCATCTAGTTCCTTTTCATGCCTAGGTTTGCATTTGCATGTTTAATCTTTTGTCTTGCATACACTAGGTATATCTTATGGTAGGCTTGCTCGGTTTCATTCTTAACCCTTGGAGCAAACCTACATGGTTTAAATTGTTTAGGAGCATGGCACATAGCTTGTTTTATAATTGTTTATCTAATATGTGCCAAAGTCCAAATTATAGATAATTTCTTCCGAATATCACTTTCAAAAATGATTCTCAAATTCATGTGATGTCATCTTTCAAGTGGTATTTTTATTCTAAAATCAATGTGCATGTCTCCTACAAGTATTCCATACTTGTGTGCACAAATTTAAGGGGAGGTTACTCTACAAGTTGGATGCTTTGAGACTAACACCTTTTCAAGTTTATCATGTGTGTAGTAGTCTCATTGCAAGGAAAATGGAGTTCCCAGAGTTAAGCATCATACTTCAAATATCCACCACCTATTGCAAGTGGTATAAATCAAATTGGTTTCTACATGTGGTATTTCTAAACCGATATCATCATGTTGATTTCACTTTGGTATTTATATGCTTTCTGCATGCATTATATAGATTAAACTCCCTTGAGCATTAATTTGCCAATTATGCATAAACTACATTCTCCATCATATGTATGCATATATTTAGGGGGAGCTTAGTCTATGTAATGTAAGAGTCAAATTTTATGACCTATTCCACTCCACATACAAAGGATCACAAAGTTTGACCCTCCCTTGTGCTACTAATGTCTTCCTTTTCGGTGTTTGATTCCAAAGGGGGAGAATTTGTAGGACCAAAAGCAAGCCTCATCATAATAATTTACAAGTGGTAATGGTCCAAGAAAGGGAGGATAGTGGATTATGGAGTTAGGGGAGGCTTAAATCCATAATGCCACATGGGGACATTTGCATGAGCAAGATAAGTTTCCAAATATGTTTACATGTGGTATCTTTTAGCATCATATAACCTTCCCCTTTGCATTGCATCTTAGCAAGTAAATAGTTTTTAAATTCTAATTTTTTTATTATTTGCTTGCTTTGGTCGTGTTGTCATCAATCATCAAAAAGGGGGTGATTGTAAGGAAAATGGACCCTAGACCCATTTACTTTGGATTTTGGTGTTTGATGACCAACACAACCAAATTGGACTAATGAATTTGCAAGTAATTGTTTTGTAGTTCAATAGGGTGCAAGACGTGACTTGGGTGAAGGGACATGATGATCCGATGATCAATACCTTAAGCAAGACCCTAGAAGCACAAGAGAAGACCCAAGATATCAAGCATAGTCCAAGCACGAAGATGGGAACCAAGTTGGACGCAAGATCACAAAGAAACGAGCTCGATAGAGGTGACCGGACGCGGCCGATCAGTTGCTCGCCAATAGTAGGCGTCAGCAACTGTGACTGGATGCACCAATGACACTGTTCTTTGTCACGGCAATGTTTTTAGCGTGATCGGACGCAGCGGCATTGGATGATCGGATGCACAAAGTATAGCATCCGATCGAGTCTAGAGAGGTTCTAGAACGGCGCTAGCACGATCGAATGGTCCGATCGAGTGAGACCAGACTCGGCTGAAAGGTCCTAATGACTAGAGGAGGGGGGGTGAATAGCCTATTAAAAATTTCTACTACAATACTTATCAAACCGGTTAGACAATTATAAGGCAAAGCAAGTGTTGCGCTAGCCTACTAAAAATGCAAGCCACCTAACACAATTCTAGTTTCTATAGTTTCTAATCACACAATGGCTATGTCACTACACTGAGTTAGTGTGCTCTCAAAGGCTAACTAAAGAGCCATATTAACCAAAATAACAAGCTCTCATAACTAGCTACACTAAAGTGTTTGACAACTAGTTTGCGGTAAAGTAGAGAGAGTGAGCAAGATGGTTATACCGCCGAGTCGAGGAGTGAACCAATCAATCACAAGAATGAATATCAATGAAGACCAATCACCTCGAAATCAAATGATGACACAATGATTTTTTATCGAGGTTCACTTGCTTGCCGGCAAGCTAGTCCTTGTTGTGGTGATTCACTCACTTGGAGGTTCATGCGCTAATTGGCATCACACGCCAAACCCTCAATGGGGTGCCACACAACCAACACAAGATGATCACACAAGCCACGAGCAATTCACAAGAGTACCTTTTGGCTCTCCGCCGGGGAAAGGTCAAGAACCCCTCACAATCACCATGATCAGAGCCAGAGACAATCACCAACCTCCGCTCAACAATCCTCACTGCTCCAAGCCATCTAGGTGGCGGCAACCATCAAGAGTAACAAGTAAATCCCTCAATGAAATACGAACACCAAGTGCCTCTAGATGCAAACACTCAAGCAATGCACTTGGATTCACTCCCAATCTCACAAAGATGTTGAATCTATGATGGAGATGAGTGAGAGGGCTTTGGCTAAGCTCACAAGGTTGCTATGTCAATGCAAATGGTCAAAAGAGTGAGCTAGAGCCAGCCATGGGGCTTAAATAGAAGCTCCCATGAAATAGAGCCGTTGTACCCCTTCACTGGGCACTGTTTGGGGTGACCGGATGCTCTAGTCATATCGACCGGTCGTAGGACCCCAGCATCTGGTCACCCAATGTTTGCCATGTGTCATTGGCTTCAAACACTGATCGCCTAATCTGAACGGTCATCAGAACATTTAAGTTGTGATTGGACGCACTGCTCAAAATGACCGGACGTAGGACCCTAGCATCCGGTCGTTTCTAGTAAGCATCCACTCATGACCGGACTCACCCAACGTCCGGTCACTCACTATCTCCTCTATGAGCTACCACATCAGCAGGACCAGATGCATCCAGCCAGTGTCCGGTCACAATGTGACTCAGCGTCCGGTCGAAGACCGATGCCAGCGTCTTCCCTGCTTCCACTGACCGGACGATCCGGTCCAGTTGAATCCAGCGTCTGATGCACTCTGTGAAATCCTGTCTTTTCTGTACAGGGCACCGATGGCATCATCGGACTGTCCACCGGTGAAGTTTCTAACCCTTGCTCAAATGTGCCAACCACCAAGTGTATCACCTTGTGCACATGTGTTAGCATATTTTCACAAATGTTTTTAAGGGTGTTAGCACTCCACTAAATCCTAAATGCATATGCAATGAGTTAGAGCATCTAGTGACACTTTGATAACCAACGAGTTTTGCCCCTCTTAATAGTACAACTATCGATCCTAAATGTGATCACACTCGCTAAGTGTCTTGATCACCAAAACAAAAAGGCTCCTACCATTTATACCTTTGCCTTGAGCCTTTTGTTTCTCTTTCTCCTTTTCCAAGTCCAAGCACTTGATCATCACCATGGCATCACCATCATCATGTCATGATCTTCATTTGCTTCACCATTTGGAATGTGCTACCTATCTCATGATCACTTTGATAAACTAGGTTAGCACTTAGGGTTTCATCAATTCACCAAAACCAAACTAGAGCTTTCATCAGCCTAGAGTCCGATCAATGTGGGTGCTCTAATGGTCGGGATGACCGAACACATTTAGTCAGGACAACAGCAGCGTCCGGTCAGTAGCAGAAAGCTAGGTTTCTCCCCCCAACGACTACTTTCTTGGTGGGGCTTATAAATAGACCCCCAAACCTGCCATTTGAGATGTGGAGAGCTGAGGAAACATACCAAGGGTGTTGATACACCATTTTAGTGATCTCCACTTGCATAGTGCTTAGTGATTCATTAGGTGATTAGCGTAGGTGCTTTGCGAAGTGCTTAGGTTGATTAGACCACCACTTATGCGCTTGCTCTAGGTTTAGGCCTAGTGTTTAGTGAGGTTTGCATAGCTCTTATCACTCGATGCTTACATGCACCGTTGTTGTACATCAGATGGGCTTGTAGTCTTGCAAAATTACACCAACCGCGTTTGTGGTGTGGCCACCACCGTGTACCGAAGGGAACAAGGCCAGTGGCATTTTGGCCAGAAGCTTGATAGTAAAGACAATGGGGAGCATCCAGGAGAGGCTTGCCAGAAGGCACATCGGAGACCCACTTGTATGTGGGGAAGGCCTAAGGCTATCCACGGAGTTACCCAACCAAGAACTTGGCCCTTGCGAGGGATTTCTTGATAGGGGCTCCAATGAGGACTAGGGGGAAGCTTACGCGCTTCTAAAAGCTCTAGTTTGGTTTTGGTGAATTGATGAAACCCTAAGTGCTAACCTAGTTTATCAAAGTGTTCATGAGATAGGTAGCACATTCCAAGTGGCGAAGCAAATGACGATCATAACATGATGATGGTGATGCCATGGTGATGATCAAGTGCTTGGACTTGAAAAGAAGAAAGAGAAAAACAAAAGGCTCAAGGCAAAGGTATAAGTGGTAGGAGCCATTTTGTTTTAGTGATCGAGACACTTAGAGAGTGTGATCACATTTAGGATCGATAGCCGTACTATTAAGAGGTGGAAACTCGTTTCAAAATATGGTTATCAAAGTGCCACTAGATGCTCTAACTCATTGCATATGCATTTAGGATCTAGTGGAGTGCTAACACCCTTGAGAATGTTTGTGAAAATATGCTAACACATATGTACAAAGGTGATACACATTGTGTTTAGCACTTGGGAGCAAGGGTTTGAAACTTCACCGGTGGAGTGTCTGCCCGTAGAGTGCGGACAGTCTGACGGTGCCACCGGCACCCTGTATAAAAAAGACATGATTTCATAGAGTGCACCGAACGCTGGCCTCAACTGGACCGGTGCGTCCGGTTAGTGGAAGTAGTGAAGACGCTGGCATCGGTCTTCGACCAGATGCTAGGTCACTTCATGATCGGACACTGGCAGGGTGCGTCCTGTCCTGCTAATGTGGCAGCGCCTAGAGGAGATAGTGAGTGACTAGACACTGGGTGAGTCCGGTTGCGAGTTGAGGCTTACTAGAAGTGACCGGACACTAGGGTACTATGTCCGGTCGAGATCCAACTGACGTGTCTGGTCATAGCTGGAACCTTTTTGGAAGTGACCGGATGCTGGGGTCCTGTGTCCAGTCGTGGCACTTTGCTGTGTCTAGTCATTACTTGACCGTTGGGATCGGGCGCTCAGTATTTGAAGAGAGGGATGATGTGGCAGCCATCTATTGACCGAACGCTGGCAAGGTGCGTTCGGTCGATCCAACCGGAGCATCTAGTCACCTAGTGTTGTGCCCAGTGAAGGTATACAACGGCTCTATTTCATGGGGGCTTCTATTTAAGCCCCATGGCTGGCTCAAGCTCACTCTCTTGGCCATTTACATTGACATAGCAACCTTATGACTTAGCCAAAGCCCTCCCACTCATCTCCATCATAGATTCATCATCTTTGTGAGATTGGGAGTGAATCCAAGTGCATTGTTTGAGTATTTGCATCTAGAGTCACTTGGTGTTCATGTTTCGCTATGGAATTTGCTTGTTACTCTTGGTGGTTGCCGCCACCTAGATGGTTTAGAGCAGCGAGGATCATCGAGCGGAGGTTGGTGATTGTCTCTGGCTCCGATCGTGGTGATTGTGAGGGGTTCTTGACCTTTCCCTAGTGGAGAGCCAAAAGGTACTCTAGTGAATTGCTCGTGGCTTGTGTGATCCTTATCTTGTGTTGGTTGTGCGGCACTCTATTGAGGGTTTGGTGTGTGATGCCAATTAGCGCGTGAACCTCCAAGTGAGTGAATCGCCACAACAAGGACTAGCTTGCCGGCAAGTAAGTGAACCTCGGTAAAAAATCATTATGTCATCATTTGATTCTAAGGTGATTGGTCTTTATTGATATTGATTCTTGTGATTGATTGGTTCATTCCTCGACATGGCGGTATAACCATCTTACTCTCTCTCTTTACATTACCGCAAACTAGTTATCAAGCTCTTTAGTGTAGCTAGTTGTGAGAGCTTGTTAGTTTGGTTAGTGTGGCTTTTTAGTTAGTCTTTGAGAGCACACTAACTTAGTGTAGTGACATGGCCATTGTGTGAAAAGGAACTATAGAAAGTAGAATTGTGATAGGTGGCTTGTATTTTTTGTAGGCTAGCGCAACACTTGCTTCGCCACATAATTGTCTAGCCGGTTTGTTAAGTGTTGTTGTAGAAATTTCTTAGGCTATTCACCCCTCTCTAGCCATTAGGACCTTTTAGCTTCTCGATACCTCAGTAAAAATACCAGAGTCGTCGACGGGAGTTTGCATATCTCTACCTTACTCTTTAGCTTCCGCATTTACATTGCAATCTTAGTGTGTGCTTTACTTTCCTAGCTTAGTGATAGGCTAGTTGATAGGTTTGAAACCTAGGTTGCATAACTCCTTTTGCGGTAGAGATAGCAACATACTAGAAAAACCGTAGTTGCATATTTAGATAGTTTATCTTTTGCATAATTTTTCCTAAGCGTAGAAAAAGAGGCCATAGTTTAGAGTTAGAGTTTTAAGTTGCTTAATTCACCCCTCCCCCTCTTAGGCATCACGGTCCCTTTCATCTTCAAACATCTTCTTGAAGTTCTTCGCATCAGCAGCTTTACATGGCATAGCTTGAACCCACTTGGAGACATAGTCAACTGCCACCAAAATATATTCATAGTTCTTTGACTTTGAATACTGGTCCCATGTAGTCGATACCCTAGACATCGAAAAGCTCAATATGGAGGTTGGTGGTTTGTGGCATGGCATCTCTTGAATTGATATTCCTGTGCCTCTGACACGCTCCACGCCTCCGGATGAAGTCTTTTGTATCTTCATACATGGTTGGCCAGAAGAATCCACTTTGCTAGATCTTCGAATGAGTGCGGAATGCACCATAATGTCCTCCATATGGTGATGAGTGGCATCATTCGATGATCTTGATGCCTTCTTCTGCCGGTACACACCTCCTGAGTAGGCCATCAGAACAAACTCTGAAGAGGTACGACTCATCCCATATGTGGAGACGACTTTTGTAGATGAGCTTCCTTTTGTTCTCCCCTAGTGGTACATATCTTGCAACCATAAAATTAACAATATTCACGTACTAGGGGTCAGATTTTATGATCTTGAAGAGTATGTCATCCTGTAGCGAATCGTTGATGGGCAATTCCTACGGATTTTCAAACTGCATTCTGGACAAGTGCAATAGAATTTTCTACTCCCTTTTTATCTTTTATTTCTAAATCAAATTCTTGGAGTAGCAAAATCCATCTTATAAGTAGTGGTTTTGCATCTTTCTTAGTGAGCATATATTTTAAAGCAGCATGATCAGTGTAAACAATCACCTTAGCTCCTACTAAGTAAGATCTAAACTTATCAATAGCAAAAACAACAGTCAGGAGTTCTTTTTTAGTTGTTGCATAATTAAGTTGAGGTCTTGTCAGAGTTTTGCTAGCATAAGCAATTGCATGATGCTTCTTATCTTTTATTTGTCCAAAAACTACCCCCACAGCATAATCACTTGCATCACACATAATTTCAAAAGGTAGCAACCAATTAGGGGGTTGAATGATTTGTGCAGAGATGAGCGCTTTCTTTAGAATATCAAATGATTTTAAACATGCATCATCAAATTCAAAGAGAACATCCTTGGCAAAAAGATTTGTTAGTGGTCTAGCAATATGTGAAAAATCTTTTATAAAGCGGCAGTAAAATCCTGCATGACAAAGAAAACTATGGATCCCTCTGATATTTATAGGAGGAGGTAATTGTTCAATTACTTTAATTTTAGCCTTATCTACCTTTATCCCTTGTTCAAACACCAAGTGTCCTAGCACTATGCCCTCTCTAACCATGAAATGACATTTTTCCTAATTAAGGACTAAGTGCTTTTCTTCACATCTTTGCAAAACCTTGTCTAAATTTTCAAGACAATCATCGAAAGTTTTTCTATAAACAGAAAAATCATCCATGAAAACTTCCATGATTTCTTCAATCATATCAGAAAATATAGACATCATGCATCTTTGAAAAGAAGCTGAAGCATTACATAGTCCAAAAGACATTCTACGATAAGCATAAGTTCCATATGAACATGTAAAGGTAGTTTTGCTTTGGTCATCAGGATGGATCAGTATTTGGTGATAACCTGAATACCCATTAAGAAAATAAAGGAAAGAGTGATTTGCCAGTCGCTCCAACATTTCATCAATGAAGGGCAATGGAAAATGATCTTTCCTTGTTGTCTTGTTAAGTTTTCGATTGTCAATATACATCCACCATCCAGTAATGATTCTTTGTGGGATTAATTCATTCTTTTTATTTTTAACAACAGTCATGCCTCTCTTTTTAGGCACAACCTAAACAGGGCTTACCCACTCACTGTACGGGACAGGTAGATGATCCCGGCATGCAAGAGTTTCAAAACCTCTTTCTTAACAACCTCTCTCATCGTATTATTAAGCCTACGCTATGGCTTCCTAGAAGGTATAGAATCAGGATCTATAGGGATGTGATGGGTGCAAAGAGCAGAGCTAATTCCCTTGAGGTCTTGGAGCGAGTAACCAAAAGCAGAGCGATGCTTTTCTAAGACAGTTAGTAAGCGGAGGGATTCTTCCTGAGAAAGTTTATCACTTATGATCACATGAGAATCCTAATCATTATTGAGAAAAGCATACCTAAGACCAGAAGGCATGGGTTTAAGTTCAATGGTGGGCTTAGGTGGTTCTAGCAATTCATCTAAGGGTTCAGGTTCTATAGGATTTTTGTCTTCTTCTTCGATGAAGAATTGGGCATCATCTTTAAGATTGGGTTCGATCAAGTCTTCAAGAGAGGCAACCTTAACCTCTTCCATTGGATCTTGCTCAGAAATTGGCTCAGTCTCAGCATTTAGAGAATGAGTAATGGGTATAGAAAGTTTGAAGTTTTTCCCAAGACTTATTTTCAACTTCCGTGTTTGTCTTTCTTGAATAAGTCTTTCAATTGGTTGTCCTAACAATAGGTCAAACTCTATGATATCATAGATGTAAAAAGCTCAAATGAACCATGGTTCCTTGTACCTAGATAGGGAGGACATAAAGAATTCCCAAACTTGGGAGAATGTGTCCTGAAAGACTTTTCAACAACTTTGTTGTTGGGGTTAAAGGCCTATGTTTCAATAAATCATGAGCAAAAGATACAGATACGATATTAACACCCACAACTAGGTTATAAAGAGCATCGAAAGGAGCTTTATTAATTTGGCAACAAATGGAAATAGAAGGTGAATCTAGATGAATCAATCAGAGGAAAGCTCTGATGCTTCTAACCATTCATTACTTATAATAGACACTAGCTCTTTCGTAGTCTTTTTAAGGAAAGCTCCCTCTGAAGGGTCAAGAATTTCTTCATTGGATGATGATTTCCTAGGCTTATGGGGTCTTCTCATGGTATGATAATTCGAGGCATCTCCGTATTCATCAAAAAGTTCATCTTCAAATTCAAGCATAAAATCTAAAATTGGAATTTCCTCTTTTTCCGATGGTTTGGGATTTTGGACAGCTGAAGTTGATGATGGGTTAGGCAAAAGTTTTGGTTAAGCTATCTAGGGTTCCTCCTCTAGTGGCTTCTTTTCTAATTCTTTAGGGGTATTCTCTAGGATTTTAGTAAGAATGTTTCTCCCCGATTTAGAGGAGACATTCAAGAATGATCCTCCTGAAGCCATATCAATATGCTTTGAGGTTTTCCTATCAAGACCCATATAAAAATGTTGAAGAAGAATGGGGTCTTGAATGACAAGGTTAGGGCCAGTATTAATGAGAGCATTAAAGCGATCGCATGCTATGCCTAAAGATTCTTTTTCTTCTTGTTTAAAAGTTAGAACCTCTAAATGAAGGTTGACTACTCTAGAGATAGGAAAGAAATGTAAGCAAAAGCTAGAACACAAGGCTTCCCAATCTCCTTGTCTACTCCCTA
The DNA here is from genome assembly GCF_019320115.1 of Miscanthus floridulus. Lineage (NCBI taxonomy): Eukaryota > Viridiplantae > Streptophyta > Magnoliopsida > Poales > Poaceae > Miscanthus > Miscanthus floridulus. The sequence goes on along the minus strand of NW_027096610.1, from coordinate 2,900 downwards.
TGGTGAGCTTGTACCAACATTTGGCTTTTCCCGTCAAAGAGAAAGGAAAAAGCTTCCATTGTAAGGTTTCGTCTGACATGCCTGCTATGTGTAGGCATGCACAGGTTTTCTCAAACTCATTTAGGTGGAATAAGGATTTTAATCATCTTCGCCCAAAAAGAATTAATCCCGGACCATGTTGATTAAACATGGGCGCACCTCATAGCCAGGTGTTAGGATAGGCTTTGAAGATTCTAGTGGCTCTAAACGTGCGCTCGTAGGTGTAGTGTATTGGTAGATAGAAGTGGATTCTGAATCCATAATAAAAAGAAAAGAATAAAATATAAAAGAATAATGATACAAGGTTAAGCTAGTTTCGAAGTTAACTCAGCAACCATTTTCCCAACAATGGCACCAGAAATGCTTGTTGGTATATATTAACGCACACAGAATAATCCGCAAGTGCACGGATATTATACCAATATAGCACTTCATCGAGAGTAACCCAGTTTTATATCAATCTCAAAGAAACATGTGTGAGAATAACTAAATCTAACTTAACCCAACTTCACAATCAAGGCTAGATAACAGGAGTATAAAGGAGATCATTAAGGTCTTCTAGTTCTAACTTCAGTGATCTTTGTCTTCTATTGTTCAATTATGGGGATATTACTAAAGAAAACACAAATATAATATGTTTCCTATAGTAACAGGGTCCTGCTAGGCCTACAAACGGGAGGTGGACAACAAAGGATTCAACAAGGCTATAAGAGTCACCCTCGCGAGCTACCATCGATCCGAAATATAGAATACATCCACGAGTAACTGAGGCCCTGTTTGGTTGAGCTGTGGCTGTGGGAAAAAGCTGCTGTGGGCTGTGAGCTGTGGGAAAGCTGCTGTGGGCTGTGAGCTGTAGAAAAGCTAAAAGCTGTTTGGTTAAATAAGTATAAATATACCTTCTATCTTACTCTCCTTGAAACAACTATGGAAGAGCTTTTATTCCACCAATTTGAAAAGCAGAAAGCCAAAAGCCAAAAGCAGGGTTAAACCAGCTTTTAAAAATGTACTACGGAAAAGCAGCTGCTTCTGAAAAAGCAGCCTCCAAAAGCAGCCCCTTTGGTTGGGCTTTTGGCTTTTGGGGCCAAAAGCCAAAGCCAAAAGCCCAACCAAACAGGGCCTGAGTCTAAGCATCACGCTTACAATACGAATACTACTTTAACCCAAGAGTTATAAGGATTAAAGTACTCAAAGAGAGTCACAAACCTAAAGAACAATATGAACAAGATGCTTACTTGAACTAGAAGTCGATTACCAGAGAATCTCAGAAGCAAGCTCAAGAAGAACTTGATTCTACCAGGGTACAAGCCATAGAGAGAGCACCGATAGGCCGACACTTTCTTCAAACTCTTCCCTTTTACTCTATCTCTCTATTTCTAATACAAGACTAGATCCTATTTAGGACTAATCTTCTCTTGATTGCTAGCTCTGATCCTGGTGGAAATGTGGATTAGGGTTTCTAGCCTTTAGGCCCTTAGGATCAAATGCCTCATGCCCTGGAGGAAGAGGGTATAGGCAGCTATATATAGGGCCCTTCAGCCATCCTGGACCCTTGGATCAAACTAACTTAAAAGGACGGCATAGATGCAAACCCTAAGGTGGTAGAGAACCGACATAGCGAAGAGAGACCGCTAGGTGGGGCCCATAGGCTAGCCAACCTGATAGTGGGGCCGGTCGGCCCCACCTATCAGTGGCTTGAGACCTGCTTTGGTGGAGTACCTCCTAGAGTCTTCTAAAGTCTTCCCATGTTGGTACCGCTGCGGAATTCCATGATTTCATTTGACGAATAGGTCCTCCTTGGCTATTTTCTGATTAAATCCTGTTGAAAACATAGATTCACCAAAACTCATGGAAATTATCAATTAAAACCCCTAAGTCTCTGTTGGTGATCCATTTTAGTCATTTATGCAAAGTATATTGACGTTTTGTGATGAATGTTAACTACCGTCAACACCAGGCCGTGGGCCATGCTTGGGCCTAAGAAAAATCTCCCCATGCCATCCGACACGGCCCAACATGCCGAGCGTGCCTAAGATGCTGGGCCTGACATGGCCCGAAGCACGAATGGGCTGTGTTATGTCAGCCTAGCCTGGCCCAAGTCCTAGCTCTACTGCTAATGCGTCCCATCGGGACCCTCATCTACATACATCTACAACAGCAGGCCGGTGGTCATTGTGGAGTGGCAATGGAGAGCGAGCCACTGCACTGCAGGACCTGTGCCCCACCCCCATGGCCGCGCATGGCTCCAGCCCATGGAGCAGCTGAATCAGTTGGAGCACCGACTACGCCCGCCATTGTAAGCGTCACCGCTTCCTTTGTTTTTTCTTTCGCTTGCTAGGCTCGCTCGCTCGCTGCCATTCTTGACCACTCTCTGATTTGAAGGAATAAGTTTCGTCCTCAGTTTCATTTAATGTATTAAAAATCTAATTTAGCAGCAAGATTTAGTGCTCATACCCAAACATATGAGAGGGGTAAACACACCATGCCTTTAGTAAGACTGCATTTTTCTGCTAATTTTGTTTGTGGGGGTTCTGATAACTTCAGTTTTAAGGCCCCTTGTAAATTGGTATGGGATTGTCAGTTGTCAGCACAAGTTGCATGTGAGCTCTGAAAATTCAGCAGCTAGTACGAGACGACGATGGTCGTATCTCCCCAGTGTGGTACTAGTGGTTTTCATCTCTTTTACTGCTCTACCAGACACAACTACACAAGCATGCCGAATTGTCGACATCCATCCATCTTTTTGCGCTGCTATTTAAGCGTAGAGAACAACATGATGAAATGTAGTGCAGCACCAGCAAACACCCAGCATATGAAGCCAACCCAGTCGGCACCTTTGTACATATAATGTACTAGTCCTTCCT
>NW_027096609.1:0-60000 GCF_019320115.1 Miscanthus floridulus | reverse complement strand
CTGCTGAAAACACAAATTCACCAAAACTCATGGAATTTATTAGTTTAAAGCCCTAGACCTATGTTTGGTAATGGATTTATGTATATATGCAGGCTATATTGATGGTTTATAATTGATCTTAACGACCATCAACAATTCCCCAGGCTTAACCTTTGCTCGTCCCCGAGCAAAGCTAAACTCAGCACTAGATCAGGAGTTGCTACAATGCTTTCATGCCTCAAAAGTACACATGCATTCAAACAAGAATTCTCCACCAGATTAGAATAAACTGATCTAACTTTCAAGCTTACCCATATTACCTTCAACCATGGGGCTTCTTAGCCTTCACTTGGGTCTTGAGTGATTGAAAGACAAAACAATCAAGCCAAGCACTGTGTCTCAAGTTCTTTGTTCTACCATTGTTCTGGAGTTTTTTTTTATAATTTTTCAAAATAAAAGTTAGAGATCCTATTGTATGAGACTCTCAAGTCTCTTAATATATGTGGTATTTGTGGATCCTCACCAAGGCATAAAAATGATGTGCCTTTTCTCTTCCTACCACTAAGGCTTATGTGAAGTTCATAGGTAAGGAGAAAGCTAGAGCATACTTGCAATGCATATATTGCAAAGTCAAAAATGAATCCAAAGAGAGTTGAGTCATACAATCAAATCAAGATGTGCATGTGTGTGGAATATATGGTGAATATATATGGTGGCTAACCTAATTCTAATTTGCTCCTCAAAAACTTATCTCTCTTTTGAAACTTGGAAACATTTGCTAGAGAACAGGGGCTATCTTATTCATCTTCTTTTTTCAGGCGGGTATCTGAGTACCCATTGTTTTAAATATCTCAAACACTTTTGTGTCTATTTTTTTCTCAACACTTCTTTTTTCTTTTCTCTCTTTTTTGAATAACTTTTGCATAGCCCATGTACCTTCTCATATCATATCTGTCAATTACCTAGACTTAGATCAAGTAGATGCTACCCTTGAGTTTCAAGTTCAGAGTAAATCTTTATATCAAAACAATCTTATCCAAAATTCGGGAGAATTCAAGGCTGAAAACTAGGTACCTGAAAAGAATTACAACATAGCAAGTATTCATCATTTTTCATTTAAGAGATTATTCTGAGTCCTCTTTATTTTATTCAGCTCTTAAAAACAAATTAAAGCAAACTAGACACACCTTTTTATTTTGTTTTCAATTTTACTAGACCACACATAATTGCTATAAATAACTAATGCAAAGATAAATTTTTATTTTGTTTTCATTCATCATTTTTTTAATTATTTAAAAGAAACTAAAACAAAAACAAAAAGGGGAAAGAATACTTACCTGGATACACGAGAGTATTTCTCCCCCAAAGCTAGCTCTTCCGGTGAGGGTTCGGTGTTGCAAGTTCTTCGAACCAGACTTCTCCTTGTGAAGTTCATTGATCAAGTACCTTGGTTCACTCTGAAGATGAGGATTCTTGAGGTGGCACCTCTAATGGTGATGCCACCTTCTTCCACAAAACCCGTCTTGCTTTTGAATTTGATTTTGGTTTGACAAGTTCAGGACTTTCACTTGCAAAAATTGGAGAATCGACTATCTCCTCCACACTTTGCTTGAAGTGTGTCCTGCTCATAAAGACAGGGTAGAGATAAAGTGCATGGGCTCTGTTGCTGAGAAAATACCAACAGAACTAGCTTTATTTATTCTTCTCTAACCTTAGACACATTGAACAAGATGAAGTTGATGTTATGTGCTTTGTTCAACTATAACATGAGTGATAAGATTAGAAGATTGAGCATGGATATAGCATTTAAGTACATTTAGCTGAAAGGGTTGAGTTGCTTAACCTATGGAAGGATTGTCTAACTTTACATAATATATCAATCTTTATATGATTACGACTATCATCTTATAGAAATAAGGTGTGCAACTTTTTAGCTCATTTGGTTAAGACTATTATGAGAACAAGAAAGTGGTGCTATGAACAAACTTAAAGAACAAGACATGTTGACTTAATCAGGTTTGATCAAGTAAGTTGTGACTCAAATATGTTTGTTTCTTATTTATGTGCATACCAGAATCAGGGAAAGACGCTTTGAATAATGACCATTTACCTTAGGATGTTACCTTCATCATTGGAGCATGATGACACCATGTGACGAAGAGTAGATGACTCGTGATGGTCCTTCCTTTCTGCTTGAAGTTTTCCTTGTTTAGCTAGCCTTGCAATTTTGAGTTGTTCATGAGCTTCTTGTCTCCTAGATTGCACCCTTTCTTTCTCATTCTTTTGTCATGCCATCTTTTTGCTCTTTGATCTTTGACATTTTGTTGGACCTATTGATTTGTTCGTCCACTTCCAATGAGTGAGTGTGTTTATTGTAGATCTTGTTTTTATAGCACTCGTCTTCTTCCTCTTTGTTCCATAGCTATAATGGTGGCTAGGTTTGTAGATTTATGCCAAACCATGGACATGCATAGCTTATATTCATTCATCTAGTTCTTCATGAGTTGTGTCTTGTTTCAACTCCAATTTGAATTCATCTCATGACTTACTGTCGGTGTTTCAAACAAGCATCGGCTAGTAAATTTATAATTGTTGCGTGTTAGGCTCAGATGGTGTACTAAAAGACACAACGTTTATACTAGTTTGGGCAGAACATCCCTATGTCTAGTTTGCGGCTGCTCATGTTATTAGTATCGAAAAAGGTTCATAGTAGGGGGTACAAATGGTCGAGAGAGGGACAGGTCCCAAGTCTCTGATGGAAAGCTCGAAAGGACACCAAGAGCTTGGTTGCTGCTTGGCTGTGTGTTGTGTATTGAAAAATGATTGATCAAGAGTCTATCCCCTTCGTGGGCTGCCTTGCCCTCCCTTTTATAGACCAAGGGGGAGCAGGGGTTACAGATGGGAGAAAGAGGAAAAAACCAAAGGTAGAGAAGGTCCTTTGGGGAGCCGGGTCTTCCTGTTCCTGCGTGCCTGTCCTGCTAACATGGCAAACCATGTTAGGGATGATGTGTTCACCGACCCTTATAGGGCCATGCCCTGGCCTCTGTCAGTAAGTGGGTGCGTCCCATCCTACGTCGGTGGATGGTGCGGCGTGTCAAAGGGCCAAGCTGCGGCCCTCCGGGGAGTAGACGGGGAGGTGACCCGATGTCTGTCACTGTAGGTGATGTGAATTCTATCTTGGATCATAGTGGTTGTCGCATGCTTGTGTTAGCATCCACGTTCGAGGACTTATGGCGGCGCCTACAACACTGTGGGGCAAAAGTCAGCGCCTACAACATTGTTTGGGCACTGTTAGGTCGGAAAGGGCTTAAAGTGCTCGTCCCATCATATCCTGGCAGTGCCTTCATGCAGGCGTATAGGGCATGGCCCTTGATACTGTGGTTGACTTGAATGTCCTGTCGTACCATGTGCTCATCTTTATGAAGGATTAGGGTGTAGTCATCGGGCAAGGCAGAGCTAGCCCTCAGACGTCGGGTGAAGCGGAGCTCGCCCTTAGCCATCGGGCGAGGCAAAGTCTAGCCCTTAACCGTCGAGCGACATGGAGCCTGCCCTCGGACGCCGAGTGAGGTGGAGTCTAGCCCTCGGGGGTCGTGCAAGACGGAACCTATCTTCCGTCGTTCGGGCGAGAAGCGTAGTAGCATTTTTGTCCGATCGGAAGTGCCAACGTTCGATAGTTATTACTTCCACTTCATTGGGTACCCCGGTATTAGGTCCCCAACAGTAGCCCCCGAGCCCCCGGGTGATTCAGACAGAATCTCTCAGGGGGTGTTTTGACTTGCCAGAGGGTGTGCGTGAGCACACCCGTCGGGTGTAGCCCTTGAGCCCCCGGGTGATTCGGATAGAATCGCCTGGAGGGTGTTTTGACTTGCTAGAGGGTGTGCGCGAGCGCACTCATCGGTTGTAGCCCCCGGGTGATTCGGACAGAATCGCCTAGGGGGTATTTTCGGACTCTTCGCGGGTAAGTCTGTGAGATTCGGTTCTTGTCAACTGGATAGTTCTAAGGGAAACCCTGGTGTACCGATCACGGGGATTCCGTCTAGGGTCAGCCTGGCTAGGGCTCGACTATGGATCGAGGCTCCACTGATGCTCGTGTACCTGAGTCCTGGTCGCTCATGGGCCCATCCCTTGTTGGGATGGCCATTGAGACTGTTGGGCTGGCCCTTGGACTCTTGGGCCCTGGCGGTCCAGAGAAGAAGCTTTTCGACCCGTATCCCCTCTGTGGGAAAAGAGGCCGGTCTTCTTGGGAGGCGAACTGTCTGGTGCAATTTTGGTGGGAAAGGATAGAGATCGTGGGTGCATATCTCGCGACGTGATGTGGTGATGTATCATGGTAGGCCTAGAGACTAGGGCGGACGGTTGCCCTTCTTGCATCCATCGCCCCTATAAAACCACAGGGTTCGTCCCTAGGGTTCCGTACTCCACCTCCTTGCCTTTGCATCTACAGCCTCCACCGCCAATCACCTGAGCCTTCTGCATTTGCATTGCTGCCATCGTTCAGCTCGCATCCACCCCCTTCCCCATCATTTCAATGGAGCTGTGGTGCGGATCCAGCATCACCCCTTAGTGCCTAGAGGGACTCATCTGTCGAGGCCTCCTTTGCCCGCTGTTCGCCATCGAGGAGTGGCGGCTGCCCGGCGATGAGGACGAGCCGTCGCTGCCCAAAGGATATGTCGTGTCCTTTGCTCTCTTCCACGAGCGGGGATTCACCGTACCTGCTCATAAGTTCTTTCAGGGGCTATTGGATTACTACCAGGTGGAGTTGTAGCACCTTACTCCCAATGGGGTCTAGCATATTGTGGCGTTCATCGCTCTGTGCGAGGGGTTCCTGGGGATTAGTCCCCACTTCGATCTATGGCGGCATTTTTTTGCCGTCAACCTATCGAAGAAGCGGGTTGGGAAGCAAGAGCTGAGCATGCCGATGGGATGCGCAAGCATTCATCTACGCAACAACCGGATGAACGACTACCCATTGATGCATCTGTCGACCTCCAACAAGGGGTGGCATTCGTAGTGGTTTTATGTCAAGGACGATGTGGCTGCACCCTTGTCGATGTTCTTTGGGCGCCTCATTGAAGAGGTCCCAGGGTTGTGGAAGTGGGGTGTCTCGGACAAAGATAAGAAGAGGATCAAGGACCATCTCGCCACCCTCCAAATTCTGAAGGAGAGGGGTGTGAAGGGAGCGGGGGTCATCGGCGCCTACCATACATGGAGGGTGGCGTCGCTGATGAGCCACATGCTCCCTCTGTACCTGATGGTGCCTAGGGCATCACCTGAAGGGATGGATCAAGGAGACGATGGAGCCTTCAAAGGACACCGCTAGCCTCATCCTTGACTTCATATATCCGGTGCTGGGACATCCTCCAATTCAGCCAGAACCGGGGTTCATCGATTTCGTAAGTTCCCCTTTTCCGCGCCTTCTCTTCACTTGAATTTCTGACCCCTTGATGCTGACCTTGGGATGGTGGGACCAGCCAAAGAGACTCGTCCTCAGGGATAGCCTGCCTCCATTGTTGAAGGACCAGATCCTAGTGGCAGTGAATCACACCACGGCTGAGTGGGATAAGAGGACAAGGGAGCTCAAGAAGAAGAAGATGCTATGGAAGCAGCAAGCACGAGATCGAGGAGAAGAGACAGGTAGTGATGACGACGATGACGAGTTTGACGAGGTAGTTGCCGATGTGGATTGGGATGTCCTGGAGGGTGAAGATTCGCTGATAGGCACCCAGTTGTCCATGCAGGGACCCTTCCCATTTCATCTGGGGGGAGTGAGTCCATGAGGCCGGTGGAGGCGGGCCAAATCATTGGCCCACCCTCAGGACCGGTGGGAGCTAGAGGATCCACCGCCACACCTGGGGTGCCAGCGGAGGATCGGTGGATGGGGGGAGGTGGATCCACTACCACGCCCGAGGTGCTGATGGAGGGGGCGGCTCCGATGCCATGCCCCATGAGCCAATGGGGGCCGGTGGCCCTGCCACTGCGCCCAAGGTACCGACAGTGAGGGGTGGCTTTGTCGCCGCACCCTTAGAGATGAGGGAGGTGAGACCCTCTACTCGGGAGCAGGGGGCAGGTTCGAAGTGGTCCCGCCCGGACGAGTTGGAGCAGGAATCTAGGGGTTCATCCCCAAATCGTTCCTACCACCCAACAGCGCCGGAGTAAGTCACCGATTCCTCTGTTTTCCCGTTTTTCTGTTTTTCGGCGTGACCTTATGCCTTTTAACTTTTTGCACACTCCTGCGATGGGGCCGTTCCTTGGTGCTGGCGCCCAAGAAGAGTGTCGCTCTTTAAGCAGAATGGGTGTTGTTGCCTGACGTCGCTCCTATTTTGGGCAGGAGCAGAGCCGATGTTGTGGCCTTGTCGGTCGGTCAGGCACCACCAGCAGTGGTGCCCATGCCCTCGGTGTGTCAGGCGGGTGCCAGGGCTGAGGAAGCACCCTTGGGGGTCACCGAGCAGACGACGACGGAGGTGACTCCGTCGCCTAATTTTTTAAAGTGGTTCGGAGTGCCCTCCGTAGGCTTCTGACCACCCTTACGGTCAGCAACGCCCATGAGCGTAGTTGCTTCTTGTTCTTCCTTTTGGTGGAACAATTAGAGGTGCCTTCGCCGGCACCCTCGTCCCACCATGCCTTGCCCTCGAGGTGATCGAAGATCGCTCCGACCACCTCTTCTCCTGAGGCATGGCTGGTAGCAATGTCCAAGAGTTCCTTGGTGGTCCACAGGCCCTTGTGTCCCAGCTTATGAACCAAGGACTCGCAGGTCGTCCTGGACAGGAAGGCTCCTATCATGTCAGCGTTGGCGATGTTAGGGAGCTTGTTGCACTATCGGGAGAAGTGTCGGATGTACCCGTGGTGGGTCTCCCTAGCCTTTTGACAGTAGTTCTTGAGGTTCCACGGGTTCCTAGGGCGTTTGTACATGCCCTAGAAGTTTTCCGCAAAGATCTCCTTCAAATCCGCCCAACTCTGGACTGCGTTGGACGGCAGGTGTTCCAACCACACTCATGCCAAATCGGCCAAGAACAGTGGAAGGTTGCGGATGATGAAGTCATCATTATCCGCACCACCGGCTTGATAGGCAAGCCAATAGTCTTCAAGTCAAAGTCCAGGGTTTGTCTCCCTGGAGTATTTAGGGATATTGGTAGGTGGTCGATACCTTGGCGGGAACGTAGTGTTGAGGATGTGCCGGCTAAAGGCCTAAGGCCCTGGCAGGCCAGGGCTTGGGCTCCAGTCCTCACCACTATCGTAGCGTCCACCGCATTGAGGATGATAGCTGCGGTGGGCTCCTTCCCTTGGGTCGCTGTAGGTGCACTTGTGGGCGTCAATGGTGCTGCGTGTGTTGCGGTTGCGGCCGAGACGCTGATGTATCTAGGCCATAGCTCGCTGCCCACCGCCCTGTGGTGCTTGGTAGACTGATGTGTCCCTAGCAGGGTGCACCGAGGGTGTGCGCTGGCTGGTGTTGAGCTCATGTCGTCGAGACAACGAGCTCTCCGCCTGCTGTGCCGCTGCACCTTCAAGTAGCGTGCGAATTTCGCGGTGGGCCTGACGATCCTCGGGTGTTGCGGCCTCTGGAAGGCCATGAAGCAAGGCCATTGCAGCGGTGATGTTCTGGCTTGCCTGAGCAAAGTGAGGAAGGGTCCCATCGTCAGTGATGATCATTCGATTTATGTCACAGGCCACGGTGCATGCGCGCCCACTGTTTCTACGGTGTTCGATCTCCTGATCGACCTCCACGTACTCTCGAACAAGCTATTGTCCGGCTTCGTCTATCTCCCACTTTCAGGCTCTCAGCTGCTCCACCCCTACGTGAGGTGGGGTGGCTATCCCCCTTTGGTTCCACCACCGAGGTTGCCTGCTAGAGTAGTCTCCTCCGCGGAGATGCTTTCGACGTGTCCCTCAGGGGTTTCCTCCATGAAACATTCTTGGGAGGGGTGATGGCTCCCCCTGCTAGAGTTAGAGCCAGAGTCCGACCCTGGCCTCTCTACAAGGAGGCTATGGAGGGATTCCATGATGCTTTTGATCATCCCCATGAACTCGTTGTTCGCGGGGGACGGGATCGGGCGCTGTGCCATAAGGTGGCTAACGGTCGCTGCGGCATTGCGGAGACCGAATAGAAGCACCATCGGGGCGCTCCATGTAGAGTGTTCTAAGAGAGGGTGAGGTGGCATGGGTCCTCCCTGGAAGGCCGAGGTCTAGGGGAGATGCTGGGCTAGCGCTCAAGCATCCCGTAGTTGAAGCCAATGGAGGGGAGAGATTAGATGGCGACACGGGCCAAAGCCAACTCTCCTCCCACCGTGATGATGAAGTCCAGGTCACCAAACCGCACGTGTGTGCTAGGGACCCAGCTGATTGCATGGTTAGCCATCCAAGGCCTGATTTGGAATGCGCAAAGGCCCCTACCTAGTGCGCTAACTGTCGGTGTTTTGAACAAGCACCGGCTAGTAAATTTATAATTGTTGTGCATTAGGCTCGGATGGTGTACTAAAGGACACAAGGTTTATACTGGTTTGGGCAGAATGTCCCTACGTCCAGTTTGTGGCTGCTCGTGTTATTAGTACCAAAAAAGGTTTGTAGTAGGGGGTACAAATGGTCGAGAGAGGGACAGGTCCCAAGTCTCTGATGGAAAGGTCGAAAGGACGTCAAGAGCTCGGTTGCTGCTTGGCTGTGTGTTGTGTATCGAAAAATGATTGATCAAGAATCCATCCCTTCGTGGGTGCCCTGCCCTCCCTTTTATAGACCAAGGGGGAGCATGGGTTACAGATGGGACGTCAAGAGCTCGGTTGCTTGTGAAGGAGCAGGTAGGACATGGGGAAGTCACATGCAAAGTTTTAGTACTATGGTTCCCGAGATGCTTAGTATATTCATGAGAATATGCCATGAAAGATGAGACCGGGTGTACTGTAACCTCACATGTGCTTGTAAAAAGGTTGCCAGTACACTAAAAAGGGGTAGTGGGATGCACTGTACACCTAAAGTGTAGCACATGAACCTGAGTAAAAGTCAGTAGCTTGTCCATGTATTACGCATGAGCCTGGTCCATAGACACCATGAGAAACACCTATAAAACCCTCCTGATGGGCACTTGAACCTCTATTGTAGAAGAGGCAAAGTGTTGCAAAGTTTGGAGCTTGCTGACATGATGTTGAGTGAAGTAGACCAGCCCTCAGAATTACTCGGTTGGAATAGCCAAAAGCTGTAGTGACTAGAAGAATTCTTGTGAGAGGGTTTAGTGGTAGGCTAAACCCACAGTTGTGCATAGTAAACTAGTTCAGATCTGCAACTAGAAAAATTCTTATGACATCTGGGAGAGTGTCACACTCTAGAGTACCATGTTAGTTCTTCTAGCACTACCGGACAGAGCATCTTTGCCGAGGGCCCAGGGCACTCGGCAAAGGCCTAAAAGCCCTCGGCAAAGGCTTTGCCGAGCACCGCCCTCGGCAAAGAGCCCTCGGAAAAAAATTTAACGGCAAAGAGGCTCTTTGCCGAGGGCCAGTTGTCGGGCACTCGGCAAAGAAAAGCAGCCGTCAACGGCGCTGCTCCGTTGACGGCATCTTTGCCGAGTGCCGACAGTTTGGGCACTCGGCAAAGACATTTTTTATTTTTTTTCAAAAACTCTTTGCCGAGTGCCACGGTGGCAAGGCACTCGGCAAAGACATTTTTTATTTTTTTTAAAAAACTCTTTGCCGAGTGCCTCCCCAGCTTGGCACTCGGCAAATATTTTTTGCTATTTTTTAAAAAAAAAAATCTTTGCCGAGTGCAATGTCCTGGCACTCGGCAAAGTTTCCCAGCTTTGCCGAGTGTCATGACCATTGCACTCGAAAAATCAACCAAAACTATATTTTTTTTTGTTTTTTGCATTCCACTGACACAAACAGTTCAAATATATATCACATGTAATATATATCACAAACATCACAATAATCACATATATATCACAACGAAACCATTTTCACACATTATATCACAACCACAACTCAAATAACAACATATCGCAATCACAAGTCATAAATTCACAAACACAGTCCATCAAGTCAAAGCACAAGTCACAACCACAAGTGAAGCTCAAGTCCAAGCACATGACGAAGCACAACTCCTCAAAAAAGCAGCCTATGACACGATGGTTCATTCGGTGATGCATTAGCAGGGTTATTTGAACCGATGGAAGCTACAAAAAGGATAAGAGGTTGCATGTGTGAGATTCATCTAGTAAGTTTCTATGTGAAGCATTGGTGTATGTCATAGCTAGTGCAAGCATGTAGTAAGTTTCTATGTCAAGCATCTAGTAAGTTTCTATGTCAAGCATCTACTAAGTTTGTATGTCAACCATGGTTGTATGTCAAGGAAGCATCTAGTAAGAGTGAATTTTCATACTTACAGGAGTGGCTGTAGGAGTAGGCGGTGGAGGTGCTGCCAACGGCAAAGGTACACTCCCTTGCTAGACACTCTGCATGAAGGCCTCCATTTCTTGCATCCTCCTCTCCTAGGCCGCGAACGCTTCCCTTAGGGCCTACAGTTGTGCGCTCTGAGCCTCGACCATGAGCTTCTGGGCCTGCAGCTCGGCCTGCAATACAAACTTCAATGTTTCAGTAATGCAAATGTAACTTAGGTGTGCAAAGATGAACGTATGATGAGTAAAATAGGACGTACCTCGAGAGCGTCGACCCACTGCAGTGACGGACTAGGCCGTGGGCGTATGGGCTGGCTAGAGCTTGTGCTCCATTCTCGGAGCACGTCGAGAGAGGGAACAGTGGTGGAGTCAATGGCGCCATCTGCAATCCACAGCCGCCCATGCTTCTTGCCTCCTCCTAGCCTCATGATGGTCTCTGCATCAATGGGCTCAGTGCGCACATCGTAATCTTCCCCATGGACCTCCCTCACCTTTGAGGTGTACTCTTGGACCTTAGTGTGCACGGTCGGGTCAGAGTACACCTCACACGGGGTAGATAGGTCGAAGGAGACAGAGGAAGACGCCCTGCCCATGTGGGACATCGCCCACGTAGAGAACTCTGAGACCTCCACGCCCGGGTGTGCAGCCTCCTACGAGTAAGACGGCAAGATGGTGAGAAATAAGGCAGAACTCAACGTCAAATAAGATAAAAGAAATCACTTACATATGCTTGTTTGTAGGTCGGGAGGCTATGGCTGCCTTGATGGTGAGTAGCACCTCACCTCAGCAGACGTTGGTCCCGCTGCCTCACGTGGTTCTCAGCAAAGTCGTTGGACAACCACCTGTCCACGATCATCTCCCAGCACAAGGAGTGGGATCGGCACAACCAGGGAACCACCTACAAGTCATCGATTATTTGACATAGAAAAAGATAAAATTAAACTGACTTAATCTCAAAACGAATCATTATTAATGTTTTTTGTCTACCTCAAGGTACTGGGCCCGGGATAGCTCCACCTGTCTTGCATCAGGCTTGCTGATGGACTGCTTCAACACCACGGCATAGTAGTCTCTATGGGCCTGCACGCGCGCCTCGTGGTGCATGTCGGTGACATACTTCCTACAGGCGGCGGCAGCCGCCTAATCCACCCAGGCCTCAAGTCCTTCTTTCGGCTTGAAATACATCTGCATACAAAACCGATGTATCCATTCATTATTTCAATAAAAGACTTGCCCAATGAAAATGTTGTGCGAGAGAGACTTACCCAAAACTCTGCCAGTACCCGCTCCTGTTGGTTGCGGTACATGTCGTCAAGGGCCAACTGGTACCTGTCCCACATGTAGGCCGGCTCCCGCATGTCCTTGGACACGTTCACAAGGCCGGGGTACCATTTCCTACACAAAACACCAAGGATGCTCGCGGGGGAGCGTGCAGAAGTACCCAACAAAACCAACCAGGACCTGCACAAGTGATTAAGAAAATTTATCAGTTCCTCTTTTGATTTCCAACATTACCATATGAAGTAGTTGTGATAACATCTATAGTTACTTACCTCTTCACCATAGGGCGAATCAGTGCCCGGTTGTGAGGAAGCGGAGGCTGAGGGAGGCTCGTGGGACCTCGCTGGTAGACAGTCGGGGTAGCGGAACTGTCGCCCTCAGCGGCCTCACCCTCGGTGGCCTCATCCTCGGCTGCCTCGTCTTGGGTCTGTCGGACGTCCTCGTCCTTGACCTCATCCTCGGGCGTGGCCGTCATGTGCTCCTCCTCCATCACCTCGTCTGAAGGTGGCGGGGAAGGAGTCCGCTGCCTCCTACTGACCCTAGTCCTCCTCCTCTGACCTCCTATGGACGCTACCCCTAACCCCGACCCCTTGTCTGAAATGGGAGGGCGTGGTCTCCCATAAAGGGAGGCCGTCTCACGTCGTGGACGGCTGCTCGCCATCACCTGCAATCACAAAGAATGAACAAGACTTATTAGTATATATATTAGAAATAGATTCAAAATAAATAAAGAAAACACAAACTAAAACAAACATAGTATTACATGTATTAGGAATAATCTTCATGATTAGGATCATAGGTGTCGTCATCACTGTCAAAATTGTCCAAATGGGCAACACTATCTGAAGGTTCTATGTTGTCTTCGTTGTCATTGCCTAGCCTTAATCGGTCAAGCATTTCTATGTCCTTGGCATTTTGCACCACATCTCCATCAACCTCGTCATCCTCCATTTCATTGTCTACTTCTATTTCGATCGCTTCGGGTAAGACTATCTCAAACATGCCTGGTATCCCATCTTCTTGAAAGAACTGTCCATCATATGTGTTTGCGTTGAAGTTGTAATCATCATCGTTTGGGGCAGGTAGTTTACCGTGTGGAGACACCTGGTGCACAATAGCCCAACCCTTAAGATCCGCTTTGTCTTGGTTGGCATATCACGTATAATACACCTGCACGGCCTGTTGAGCCATAATGTAGACATCTTTTCCTGGATAGACAGAATCTTCTCGAATCTCGACTAGCCCAAGATGAGGGGTCCATCTCATTTCTCGAGGATTAAACTAGTGGCATTTGAACATGACAGGTTTATGTTTGTGACCATGAAATGAGAGTTCATATATTTTCTCAACTCTACCATGATAGTCGAGGCCATCAGTGTCGGGCGTGCAAACTCCGCTATTTGTGGTTTTCCGTTTGGGCCGAGTCTGCTCATATCTTGTTGTGTGGAAGCGATATTCGTTCACGTCATAACCAGTAAAAGACTACACCCTAACGTCATAGCCACCTGCAACCTGTCTCAACTCCTCACTCATGGATGAGTCAGTCTAGGCCTACAAGCTCAAGCATGATAGGTCGTTATATTAATCGAACAAATGAGAAACTTGGAATATGGAACGTGGGAGCTAAATTGGACATTACCTTTTGTTTGAACCAAGAAATGAAATCAGGCCTCCCCGCACCCGCACCCCGAGAAAGAAGGGTGTCGTGTTCCTGCGAGGTAGGATCCCTTGATTGATGCCAGGACTCATGAACAAATTCCCTGTCCGAACGAGAATCAGTGGGGTTGCATGAAGAATATTCAGGGCGTATTGAAACAAGTTCGTTGAGAACTTACTCGATGAACGGCTGCACCTCGGGAAGGTTGGTCAACACATATAGCATGACACTTCGCCACTCTTCATTTCCCAATATCTTATTGGTCGATCCACTTGCGCTGCCGAGTTGGCCTTGGAACAGGCTATGGGTCCATTCATTTTCGCCAACATTGTAACGAGGGAGTGGATTATGATTGCTAGGAAGTTTTGGCTTGTAGTATAGTGTTGTGAAGTTTGCCACCTCCTCCCTTAGACTTGCCTCTGCAATGGAAGCCTCAATTCTAGCTTTATTTGTACATTTCTTGCGAAGAGTCTTTAGACATCTCTCGATTGGATAGCACCACCGAGCTTGCACAGGCCCCCCAAACGTGCCTCGGACGGGAGGTGCACAATCAGATGTTGCATGGGCAAGAAGAAGCCAGGTGGAAAGATCTTCTCCAGCTTACAGAGCAACATAGGTGCTGCTTTTTCCAAGTCCTGAGCGATGGTCCGAGATATCTCCTTGGCACAAAGCTGACGGAAGAAAAAGCTCAACTCTGCCAGCACTTGCCAGACATGGTCAGGGACATAGCCTCGAACCATCGCCGGAAGAAGCCGCTCAATCCATATGTGGTAGTCATGACTCTTCATCCCGTTCACTCGTAAAGTGCCTAAGTTCACTCCCCTACTCAGATTCACTGCATATCCATCTGGGAACATTAACGTCTTGATCCATTTTAGTACTTCCCTCCTTTGATCGGGTTCCAAGACGAAATCGACCTTAGGTCTTTTCTATTGTTTGTTTTGGCCACTAGGAGGCCGCATCTCTTGCTTCGGTCTATCACACAATGTCGCTAGGTCCACTCTAGCCTTAACGTTGTCCTTAGACTTGTTAGTGTTCATGAGAGTTCCCCAAAGTGCCTCGGCGATATTCTTTTCAGTGTACATTACATCAATGTTATGTGGCAGAAGAAGGTCATCGAAATAGGGGAGCCTCGTCAAGCCGGACTTATGAGTCCACATATGTTCCTCACCATATCCCACAAAACCACCTCCTTCATTGGGCACGAGAGCATCTATCTGAGCACGCACCTCAGCACCACTCTTCATGCGCGGTTTAGGGTCTATCACTGCAACACCTTTCGTAAAGTTCTTGATGTCTTATCTGAATGGATGGTTAGAAGGGAGGAATTGACGATGCCTGTCGAACGACGAATACTTGCCACCCTTCTTCAACCAAATGAACCTCACAGCTTCCTTGCATATTGGGCACGGGAATTTCCCGTGGACACACCAGGCGGTGAATATCCCATATGCCAGGAAGTCATGCAGGGAGTAGTGGTACCAAACATGCATCTTGAAGGATGATTTTGTAGCTCGGTCGTATGTCCATACCCCCTTCTCCCAAGCATCGATCAATTCATCAATCATAGGCTCCATGTACACACCCATATTACTCCCCGGGTGTCCAGGAATTATCAACGATAAGAAGACGTTATGTCGTTGAAAGGAGATGCCGGGGGGGAGATTTAGGGGGATAACAAACATGGGCCAACATGTGTATGGGGCAGACAACTATCCATAAGGATTGAACCCATCTGTTGCCAGCGCGACACGTACATTACGAGACTCAGCAGCTTTGTCAGGATGTTTGTCATTAAAGTACGTCCATGCTTCGGCATCGGACGGATGCACCATCGTCCATGGCTTGTACCGTACACCTTCTTTATGCCATGTCATCTGTTTCGCGGACTCCTCGGTCATGAAAAGCCATTGGATCCTCGGCACAAATGGAAGGTGCCGTAGGACTTTCGCAGGGATCATAAGCTGCCTCTTCTGGCCATCTCCAGAGTCTACCTCCAGGTACCTTGAGGATTTACACTTCGGACAGTACTTTGCATCCTTGTGATCTTTCCTAAATAAGACGCACCCCTTCGGACAAACATGTATCTTGTCATATGGCATCTTAAGCATACGAAGTAGTTTCTGTGACTCGTGCAAGTTCTTCGGTAGAATGTGCTTCTCTGGTAGCATGCTGCCAAACACGGCCAACATCTTATCAAAGCCTTCGCGACTCAGATTTAACTCGGCCTTCAACCCCATAACACGTCCAATGGCATCCAGCTGAGAAACCGTTGTACTCTCATGAAGGGGTTTCTGTGCCGAGTCCAACATTTCATAGAAGGCCTTAGCGGCTTCCTCCATCTCCTCCTTCTCACGTCCTTCTGCGAAGTGAGCTTGGTGAGTGTCATCTAGCATGTATGCTACTCCAGCATCATCATCAAAAGCCTCGAGGCGTGGTCTCACCACCTCCGCTCTTATACGATCTGCTTCACCATGGTGGATCCACCGGTGGTAGCCAGCCGTATAACCATTGTACACAAGATGTTTACCCATGGTCACCTTGTCTACCCTTCTATTGTTGTCACATTTGCTATAGGGACACCAAAGTTTAGAATGTCCTTTAGCTACACCCGAGCTCCATGCATGTTCCAAGAAAGCATCTGTCCCATTCACCCACTCAATGTCAAAGTCACTCCTGCTTCTCCGGCCCATGTACATCCACTGACGGTCTTCCATCCTTCCACATATATAGAACATAGTAATGTAACCATCAATTGCATCTACGCGGTGCTCCTACTCTCTAATAGGTGAGGATAGGTACTAATCCCACCCACGGATGCGTAGATGAGGTTAGTTTCCGTGCTCCGCTCCCTATCTGAGATAGAATTTTGGCAGCACCTCCCCGCTGTTCTCCCAATGCATGTCCTGCAAGGGAGAGTGTGTATCCAGAGAACAACAGGGGTGATGCCGAAACACCATCTCGGACCGGAGCGGACCATGGAAACTAACTTATCTATGCATCCGTGGGCTGTCCAAAAAACATGGACAATCCGAAACAGATACGGTCGCAGATATACAAAAATTTGTATACCTCCAACCATATCTCTTTCGGATGGGAGACACCTAACTAGGTTACGCGACCAAAGACCACATACGGATAGAGGGGTTATACCTAGGGTGCCGGTGAGGTCAGGGTAGCGGGGCGGTGGAGAGTCGGTGCAGTGGCGAGTCGACGCGGTGCAGGAAGACCCGCAGCACCGACGAAGACGATCGGGGTCACCGAGTCCCTCCCACAGGTCCTCCTACAAAAAAGGGCAAAAATGGTTAGTGTCGACTCAAAATTTCGGCAGCACCTCCCCTGCACGGGGAGGTTCCCAAAACCTGCAAAAAACATGGCACAAAGGCCAACAACCACATATATACCAAACATGGGCACGAAGGCCAACAACCACCAATATATCAAGAGGAGCCATGTATTTTAGTTCTCTTTCCATTCAGATGAAAGTATTGAAGTAGTACAACAACAATTACTACTAACCCTACAACTACTACTAACAACTACTTAACTACTAACAGTACTAATACTAAGAACTACTTAACTATTAACAACTACTACTACTAACCACTACTACTTACTAACTACTACTACTTACTAACTACTACTACTACTAACCCTACAACTAACACTACTAACTAATACTACTAACCACTACTACTTACTAACTACTACTACTAACCCTACAACTAACACTACTAACTACTACTACTAACACTACAACTAACTACTACTAACTACTAACTACTACTACTACTAACCCTACAAGGGTAGGGCTTACCTTGGCGGCAAGAACGACAAGAGCGAGGGCCGACGACGACGGCGGGGATGACCACAGCTGCGCCAGGATCAACGGGCGGTCGGAACGAAGCGAGGATCGATGGGCGGTCGGGTCGGCACCTTCCTCTTCTTCCTCCTCCCCTTTCTCTTTCTTCCTCTTCCTCCTCCCCCTTCTCTTTCTTCCTCCTCCCCCTTCTCTTTCTTCCTCTTGCTCCTCTCCTTCTCCCTCTGCTGGCCGGCCGTAGGGGCGCGGGCGCGGGGCGTGGGAACGCCGGGGCACGGGCGCGGGGCCGCTGGGCCGCCGGGGTCAGGCGAGAGCGTCGGCCAGGCACCGACGAGCTCGGGGCACGGGCGCGGGGCCTTCGGGGCTGGACGGGGGCGCCGGGGCGGGCCCGGTAGGAGCTCGCCGGCCGGAGGGGGATGACGGCGTGGGCGACGGTGGCGCGGCAGGGGCGCGGGGGCGCGGGTGGGAGAGAGGAGGGGGTCGGTTGGGCCGGCCCGTTGTGGGCCTTTAGGTTAGAAGGCCCGGCACTCGGCAAAGTTTTTTGCAATTTTTTTTAAAAAATCCTTTGCCAAGCGCCATGTGACCTGGCGCTCGGCAAAGACAGTCTTTGCCGAGTGTCAAGGTTGGCACTCGGCAAATTAAAAAATACCTTGACACTCGGCAAATAAAAAAAAATTTATTTTTTTCTCCCCATTTTTTCCTGGGCCTTGCTACAGTAATTGAAACTCCATTTCAAAATTTGGGACAATTTTGAGTTTTTTTACTATATTTCCTTAATTATTTTTGTTTCATTGAATTTTTTCGACTATTTCAAATTTGAACTGCATGTACATGAAATAATGGAATTTGGTCATTCAAAAAATGGTATTCATGATGTTTGGCGTATGTTGAGGCCGTATCCAAGAACTCGCATGAAATTACGAGCATCTTGTTGTCGTAACATGGCGATGTACTTGCGGTAAAAGTGTATTTAAATTATATAAAATCCAAACAAAGTCCGAAAATCACGAAACTTGTCGAGGTGTCTTGTTATCGCATGTGGAGGCCGTGGTAAAAAATTGAGAAAGTTTAAAGCAAATTGTGACGTCGGATGCCTAAAAGCCGAGATGTTTGGCTTTTAGGCATCCGACGTCACAACTTGCTTCAAACTTTCTCAATTTTTTACCATGGCCTCCACATGCGATAACAAGACACCTCGACAAGTTTTGTGATTTTTGGACTTCGTTTGGATTTTATATAATTTAAATACACTTTTACCGCAAGTACATCGCCATGTTACGTCAACAAGATGCTCGTAATTTCATGCGAGTTCCTGGATACGGCCTCAACATACGCCAAACATCATGAATACCATTTTTTGAATGACCAAATTCCATTATTTCATGTACATGCAGTTCAAATTTGAAATAGTCGAAAAAATTCAATGAAACAAAAATAATTAAGGAAATATAGTAAAAAAACTCAAAATTGTCCCAAATTTTGAAATGGAGTTTCAATTACTGTAGCAATGCCCAGGAAAAAATGGGGAGAAAAAAAACAATTCTTTTTTTAATTTGCCGAGGGCCAACCTTGACACTCGGCAAAGACTGTCTTTGCTGAGCGCCAGGTCACAGGGCGCTCGGCAAAGGATTTTTAAAAATAAAATTGCAAAAACGGTTAAAAAGTCTTTGCCGAGGGCCTAACGGTGATGCCCTTGGCAAAGATTGATGGTAGAAGACGGACATCGTGTCAGGCGGTGTTGCCGAGGGCCGGCCCTTTGCCGAGGGTTTAGCCCTCGACAAATAATTATTGTTGTCGTGTGCTTGTCTTTGCCGAGGGTCTAGCCCTCGGTAAAGAGTCTTTGACGAGGGCTGTTCTTGACTCTTTGCCGAGTGCCCGATTATTTGCCCTCGGCAAAGGGACATGCCTTCGGCAAAGATGCTCTGTCCGATAGTGTAGGGTGCCTATCGACATTTGTCCATGAAGGGTCGTTCCTAACCCCGAATGTACACAGATGGGGTCGGCTGGGTGGCAAGATGTGCGACTAGCTCGTTGTTCATGCTGGCCAGTAGGCACATTCTTGCAGGAGCTAAGCTTTCAAGGGTAGGCGGCCAACAAATGTTCGTAGCTAGAAATTTGATCCAAGGTTCTAGGCTAGGACACACTGCACTTCTGTTATCTACCCTGATGCGTCACGCTTGTCTTGTAGCCAGGTGCATCGGGTAGAAAAGTACCTACCCAGAAGCACTTGGAGTATGAGTACTCTGTTATATCCGGGTAGGTGTTGTCTTTGTATTTGACTAAAAAGATCTTGTACTGAGTAGTCTGGAATCTTGTAAAGGTGTAACTTTGTAGTTACAGAACTATTGTTGAATAAAAACTTTTTATCCGAGTGCTACTCTGTTTGATGCATACTGTTATTCGGATGTCCGGGTAACACAAAACTATTCAGGTACCTTTGTTATCCAGGTACTTCTCGATGTGACCATGTAGATGACTTTTGAATCAAGGCTAGTACCCGAGCAATGAAAGTCCAATGGATAAGTCTGAGCGCATTCTGACCCATTAGAAATCATGAAAAGGCGTGCAACCGTCAAATCGAACTACGCGGCACCATTTAAGTGGAAAAAACCGAAGCACCACACCCGGTGGCGTGATTAGCGGTGACGTGGATAGTGGGTTTCCTATATTCGATTGCTCATAAATGATCGTAAATTTTCAGTTATAAAATAGTGTTTTTTTATACTAGACTAGTCAGCAGTAAATAATTCACGATCGTTTACGGTCTCCCGAACAGGCTGATAAAAGGCAACCATCCTGTGCATCTTCTTCCTCCATTCGCATCTACCTGCTGCCTTAGCCGCCATTCTTCCTCAAACGCTGTCCACCATAAAACCCTAAATCTTGTGTGAGAGCTATGGTTGATGGGAAAGGGAAACAACCCGAGTGCCACCACGAAGAAGACAGTAGAGAAGCGTGCGCTGGAGGTGCCGGAGATGGCCGCCGCCGCCCAGATTTGGTCGGTGCCCATCACGAAGCCGAGGCACCTCAAGAAGCTCCATGAGCGGGGCTACCTACCGGACTAGAAGCTAGGAGAGTGGAGGGCACCTGGTGAGCACCGCATCCCCAGCCTTGAGATGGGAGAAATCATCCTTTTTGTTCCCTTCATCAAACATGAATTAGGGTTGCTAGCATGTCCTTTCCTGCATGGGTTTTTGCATTATTATGGCATAACCCTAAACCACCTCAATCCTAATTCCATTCTGCATTTGTCTATTTTTGTTCATCTTTGCTAAACCTTCCTTGGCATTCCCTCTTCCATCACCCTTTTTCGCTATTTCTTCAAACTAAAACCGCACCTGGACGCCACAAACCCTAGCGTGCTGGGTGGAGCCGGTATTCAGTTTCGGGCGGGTAGGAAGAAGGACTACCCCCACTATACCCTCGTCGAGTCTGTGAAGAACTAGAGGGCCAAGTGGTTCTATGCGGGTAACATGTACCCGCTGTTGGGTACACACAGCAACGATGCGCTGGTACCCAACACGCGCTAGGACAAGGAGCCCATGAGCGTAGCCGAGCTTGAGGGAATCCAGTCATTCCTCAAGCATCTCTCGGTCATGAGGGACCAAGGCCTAAATGGAGTTGGTATAGTTGCCAGCTTCATCAGGCACCGGGTGCAGCCTCTGCAAGAGAGGGTGCTCTACGGCTTTGAATATGTTGGGACGCAGGATTCGGCTCTGAGTGACAACCAAGGAGTTGTTAGAAGAAGAAGTCCTAGAGTGGACCCAGAATGTGCTCCAAGTGGTGTTGGTGATCCCATACCAATACCCAGAGCTTAGTCGCGGGAAGCCGGGAACCCACCCCCAGGTGTAAGTAGTCCGAGAACTCCTTATTATTTTGTAGTCTATTGAAATTGTTGATGCTAACTTCTTGTTTTTGTTTACTGCTAGAGTAGCACTTGGGGTGCAAGTTCAACGACCTACCTGCCCCACCTCCGTGTTCAGAGTTTGGAGGAGTTGGCGGAAGCAGGGGCTGGGTCTGGCAGAGCGGGCGGAGGGAGTGCTCCCTCTGCTCTCCCTGTGGAGGGAGAGGGCGACAGCGCCTCAGGGAACCTGGATGATTTCAAAGTCTAGGTGAACCAGAGTGCTAGGGAGGCAGCCGCCCTAGGAAAACGGTCCCTGGAAGACGACGCTACCACCAGCGACAGTGGGGCAGTTCCCAAGAGGCATCATCGGTCTTGTTCGTCGAGACTAGGTAAGAGTCGACTGAGTAATCCCCATGTGAGCTTCTGTTTACACTATACTGATCCCAAATTCTAAATTGCTACCACTAAAGAGGCCATGGAAGGGTAGGCAAAAGTAGAGGAGGAAGACACCTCGGCCATGTTTAGATGGGCACCGAATCGGCGCCGCCCGATTTTCTGGTGGTACTGTAGCTACAGTACCGTTTTGTTTTTATTTGGTACTAATTGTAGCTACAGTACCGTTTTGTTTTTATTTGGTACTAATTGTCCAATCGTTGTGTAATTAGACTCAAAACGTTCGTCTTGCAAAGTACAACAAAACTGTGTAATTAGTTTTTGATTTCGTCAACATTTAGTACTCCATGCATGTACCGCAAGTTCGATATGATGGGGAATCTTCTTTTTGCATAGTGTCAAATTCTGGAATTGGGAGGAACTAAACATGCCCCTCATTGTTCGCCCGACAGTAAGTGTTTTACCCCTATAGAATTCTGCACTGAAATCTGAAGTGGGTGCTTGAAGTGACTTTGGACTTATCTTTGGCCCTGTTTAGTTGAGCTGTGGCTGTGGGAAAAAGCTGCTGTGGGCTGTGAGCTGTGGAAAAGCTGCTGTGGACTGTGAGCTGTAGAAAAGCTGAAAGCTGTTTGGTTAAACAAGTATAAAATATACCTTTTATCTTTATCTCTCTTGAAACAACTATGGAAGAGCTTTTTATTCCACCAATTTCGAAAAGCAGAAAGCCAAAAGCCAAAAGCAGGGTCAACCTAGCTTTCAAAAATGAACTACGGAAAAGCAGCTGCTTCTGAAAAAGCACCCTCCAAAAGCAGCCCCTTTGGTTGGGCTTTTGGCTTTTGGGGCCAAAAGCCAAAACCAAAAGCCCAACCAAACAGGGCCTTTGTAGGATGCCGCCGCCGGATGTGTTGGGCACCCGGGCGCTATCTCAGAGTGGAGGAATCACTCCTAGAGTGGGTGTGAGTACTGTGAGTCTTCCCAAAGACTCAGTGCTGTTGGCACCAGTTCTGAGTGGAGGATTGGGTCATACGCTCAGCGGAATGTCACTGGGCATGCCCACCCTGAGGAAGAAATCTAGTTCCAAGTAAGTGCCCAGATACCTTTGTTGCAAGGTCATATGCTCAGCGGAATGTCGCTGGGCATGCCCACCCTGAGGAAGAACTCTAGTTCCAAGTAAGTGCCTCAGCGGAATGTCGCTGGGCATGCCCACCCTGAGGAAGAAATCTAGTTCCAAGTAAGTGACCGGGTGGAGAGAGGCTAGGAGGGTAGGCCCGCATCTTCTCCCAAGTCTGTGGAGGCGTCGCGGATGGAGGGACCTATCCCTGCTGGTGGTGAAGCAAAGCAATCTACGGAGCCAACTGCCATAGGAGGAGAGGAGGTGCCGCAGCTCTAGGTTGTGGTGCCTGGTGAAGAAGAGGCGCATCAGTCACCGAGAATGGGGCCTGTGGAGGCTGCTGCAGAAGAAGAGGAGGGGTAGAGCATGGTGGGTGATGTTGCTGCGCCGAGTGCCCCTAAGCCAGAAGTGCCGGTGACGAGCGCCCCGGCCCCTAAGGGGGACATCATTATTCTGGTGAGTGAGCTAGGAACCCAGCTCCAGGCGTATAGCTCAGAGTTCTCTGGGTTGGTGCGGTCATGGTCCAGGTTACTGACCTAAGCCTCTGTCTTCGACAGCCAGCTGCGGGTAAGTAGATATACTTTTTTTTTGCTTTGTTTTTTCCGTGTTCTTATGACAGGAGCAGTCATATGCTCAAGGTGCGAAGCTGAGGGCTTCTGCTGAATTCCAGAAGATCTAAGCAGAGCTGGCCAAGCTGAGGGAGGAGAAGGCCCAGAAAGAGGCCAAGTTAGAGTCTGCTAAGAAGCATCACGAGGAGACCTTGTGCATCCTCCGCTCCCAGATTGGCGAGGCCGAGCGCCATAATAATGCCGCTGAGGCTAGGAAGAATGACGCCTTCGACTCCCTTCTAAAAATGACTGAGAAGGCGGAACTCTTCGATAAAAAAAACTTAAAGGTAACAAATCTTGCTTGACTTCTCTATAGTTCTAATGCTCGTGGTACCCGGAGATTATAACCATAATCACTTGTTTTTCTTTTGGTAGAGGAGCAAGTTAGAATCCAACAACTGGAGGGCTCGGTGAAGGAGCTGAATGAGGCCCTGAGGACCTAGCACAACCAGGCCGAAGGGGTAACGCAATGGGCGAGTGAAGAACTCGCTCGTGCTAAGCTGATAAGCGTGGAGCTAACCGTGATCTGATGCAAGCGCTGAAGTTAGTCAATGATATGAAGGCCTAGCTGGAGGTCATACAATCGGAGCGGGACGCGTTATGGGACGTCTGTTGGCAGTTCTTAACGCATATTTTTATCGCCAACATTTTAACAAAATATGATAAATATGATCACCAAAACTTAGAATAGGGCTTTATAACTCACTATCTCCACAAGTTTTGGTATATATATGTTTTGCAGGGCAAGATACTAAAATACATCAAAATGCGCAATCAAGAAAGCACATTTAGCAGAACAAAAGCAAAAGCCCAACCAAAGGTCAGAACTAGGCCAGAACACCGACGAGAAAGGCATCCAGGCCTAGCCAGCAAGCCACCAGAGCAAGGCAGTGGCCAGCAGGCTGGCCCAGGGTACGGGCGCACCGCCCCCAAACTCGCTCGGCCCCACCTCGCTCTGGCGGTTGCATGGCGGCACTGCTAAGGGCGGTTTGGGATGTTTCCTAATTTATCTCCCGCCAAACCGACCTCAGCAAGTATAAAAGCATGGTTAGAGCTCACCTTCAAGGCATTCATGATATACATATTTGTAGAAGAAGAAGAGGGACACACTCAGTTCCATTAGCTTCTAGCTCGATTAGTAGGGAGTGAGAGAGGGAAAGAGTTAGAGGAATAGCGGAGTAGCGGAACCCTCTACCTCTTGTACTCGGCAAGCCTTGTACCTCGGGTGGACGGAGTGCCGGACTTGTTGGCCCCCTCTACACTTGTACCTCTATGATCATCTTACTACTTGGAGTAAGAAGTTCGTGTTCATCTTTCGGTTTTGATTCTTTAAGTAAAGTTATCATTGTTAATACTTACTTGCGGGTTCATCGTCCGTACTCATGCTGGGTGCTCTAGTAGAGGACTCCTGATAAAGACAGAAGTTCCTAGCCAACGTTAGAGTAGTAGCGGTTAGCGTAGATGTGGTGTCTAAGCTACACGTCCGCCTTCGTTTGCCTCATATCCCACGGTTGAGGGGTACGCGCCAGGTGGTGACAGGCCTATCCGTCCCTTGTAATCCCCCACGTCCGGATACGGCATAGAGCTACAAGCCGGCATCAACTGGTAGACCAGTTGCAACCTGGTGCTCGAAGTAAGTTAGTAGTGACAAAGGTATCTTAGCTTAAAGATTCAGCCCCTAGAAGAACCTCACTACCCAAGTTACCCTTAGCTTGTTCTCCTAGGTAAACTAGCCAAGAGACTACTTACAAAACCATTCCTTTGGGAAAATACGATACCCTGAATACTTCTAGGTGAAGTGCTACAACAGTACTTCCGTGCGCTTGCAGAGTTTTTTGCTTTCGCTAAGAAGCACCAACAAGCATTTCTGGCACGCCGTTGCTGGGGAGCGGTTGTCATTTTAGTCTCCAAACCTAGTTTGCCTGTGTATCCTTTGTTTTTACCTTTCTTTTCTTTTTACCCTTTTTCAATGGAGCAACCTGCTATTCAAAACCTTTCTGCTCCCAAGGGCGAGTTCGTTGAACCTCCACAATCCTCAAAGCCAATCACAACTTCTAGTTACGAACTCTGCCCAGGCTTCATAGACATGGTTCGGGAACAAACCTTCTGGGGGTTTGATTACGAATACCCCTATCATCACTTAAGGGAGTTTGAGCAGCTCTATGCTTGCATGACTATCTTAGGCATGTCACAAGAAACACTTCGGTGGAAGCTGTTTCCTTTCTCACTTGAAGAGAGAGCGAGACAATGGTACGCCCACAATCTAGGGAAGGTAGCTGGTGATTGGGAGGAACTACAAAATAGATTCTGTCTCACGTTCTTCCCTATATCCCGAATTGCCGCCCTACGACAAGAGATACTCAACTTCTAATAAATAGAGAAGGAATCTATAGGTGCAGCCTGGGACAGATTCTCAATTTTAACGAGTTCTGGTCCAGACTTGTCTATACCCAACCATGTGCTTTTACATCATTTCTGGTTAGGGCTTAGCAAGGAATCTGCCCTACAACTTGATATAGCTGCCGGAGGTTCATTTACCCAAAAAACCACGGTGGAAGGAGAAGCTCTCCTAGACCGCATTCTAGAGAACACTCCCTCGCTCGAACCCCTCCGTGTAGAACCCGAGCCAAAACATGAGGAAGTCTCTTTGGCTGAGGCCAAACCCATAACATATTTAGAGAGACCCTCACCCGAATCAGAAGATCTAGAGGAAGGTTTCCAACCTTCGGACTTTCCATATTTTGAGGACGAATTTTTCGAAGATTTCGAAGAATACCTTGAACTACACATGCCAAAAGAGACCACCAGTTCCTGTCACTCCTCTTGAACCCTTAGACGAGGAATTTCTTAGGGAATCCATAAAGGAGTTAACCATAATTCTAAGCAATGAATGGATGGAACAAGTGGAACATTCTTATGAAGAAATTCATATTCATGTACCTTCTTCAACCATTCAATGCAAAATCCGAGGAACTTGGGTGGAAGCATTGTATAACCCTTCTGTTGGAGCAAACATAATGTCTGCAGCTTTTGCATCTGCTCATCTAGGTGAAAAATCCCATACTCCAACAGCTAAGTCCCTTAGGTCTAGTCCAAGAACTAGCCTAAAAGGGCTCGGGATTCTCCACGATATAATTTTACATCTTGGGGATACTGAAGTAGCCCTTGATTTCCATATCTTTGAAATTCAGAATTTTGACATCATGATAGGGCATCCCTTAGAAAAACTTATTGTGGTGCCTCCTCCATTAGAGGCACTGGATGTAAAGTAGGGGAGAGACACTTTCACCATTCCTATCACCCGAGCCAAAAACTCGGTAGCTAGAATCTCTCTCCCATCTTGACCTGCCCAAGGAGGTTATGTCGGTTTTACCCTTTGATTCCCCTGAGTCGTCCTTAGAAAAAGATGGAAAACCCTTCATAGAAGAAGAGGATGACCTAGGAGAAACCATAGACCTTCCCATAGAGGAAGTACCGACACAACCTCCAGTTGAGCTAGAAACCCTACCCGCTGGACTACGCTATGTGTTTTCTAAAGTGTGACAAAAATACTCCCGTAATCATTAGTGATAAGCTTTCCGATGAGGATACGTCCAAACTCATTGCCATTCTAGAAAAACATAGGTCAGTCTTTGGGTATTACTTGCAAGATCTCAAGGGGATTAGCCCAACTCTTTGTACCCATCTCATTCCAATTGACCCTGCAGGCACCCCATCACATGAACCCCAACGCAGGCTCAATAATGCGATGCGGGAAGTTGTGAAGAAGGAAGTCCTCAAACTTCTTCATGCCGGGATAATTTATCTCATACCACATAGTGACTAGGTTAGTCCCGTCCATGTGGTACCAAAGAAAGGAGGAATGATGGTCATAGAAAATAATAAAAATGAGTTAATCTCACAACGTACCATCATGGGGTGGAGAATGTGCATTGATTACCAAAAACTCAATGCGGCAACAAAGAAAGACCACTTCCCACTGCCTTTCATTGATGAAATGTTAGAGCGGTTGGTGAAGCATTCTTTCTTCTGTTTCCTCAATGGGTATTCGGGATATCATCAAATTCCCATCCACCCTGATGATCAAAGCAAGACAACATTTACATGCCCGTATGGAACATACGCCTATCGTAGAATGTCGTTCGAGTTGTGTAATGCACCCGCATCATTCTAATGGTGCATGATGTCTATTTTCTCAGACATGATAGAAGAAATCATGGAGGTGTTCATGGATGATTTTTCAGTCTATGGCAAAACCTTTGACCATTGTCTGAAGAATTTAGACAAAGTCTTGCAAAGATGCCAAGAGAAGGACCTGGTACTTAGTTGGGAAAAGTGCCACTTCATGGTCCATGAAGGCATCGCTCTTGGACATCTTGTGTCCGAGAGGGGGATCGAGGTAGATAAAGCCAAAATAGAAGTTATTGAGCAACTACCACCCCCTGTGAACGTAAAAGTGATCCGTAGCTTCCTAGGTTGTGCGGGGTTCTAT
This sequence comes from Miscanthus floridulus, assembly GCF_019320115.1. Taxonomy (NCBI): domain Eukaryota; kingdom Viridiplantae; phylum Streptophyta; class Magnoliopsida; order Poales; family Poaceae; genus Miscanthus; species Miscanthus floridulus. The sequence goes on along the minus strand of NW_027096609.1, from coordinate 32,440 downwards.
AGGCGATTTATCAAAGACTTTTCACAAATCGCTAGACCCCTCACAAACCTATTAGCTAAAGATGCACCTTTTGAGTTCACAGATGAGTACTTAAATGTTTTTTCACACACTCAAGAAAGCACTCATCTCTGCACCAATCATCCAACCACCCGATTGGTTGCTGCCGTTCGAAATCATGTGTGATGCAAGCGACTATGCTATTGGTGCGGTCTTAGGCCAAACCAAAGATAAGAAGCATCACGCAATCGCATACGCTAGCAAAACACTGATAGGAGCACAGCTAAACTATGCTACCACAGAAAAATCACTCTTAGTAGTCATTGTTGCTATTGATAAGTTTAGGTCTTACTTAGTGGGTGCAAAAGTTATCATTTATACTGATCATGCTGCACTAAAGTATTTATTCACTAAGAAAGATGCTAAACCTAGATTAATAAGATGTATTCTCTTACTCCAAGAATTTGATCTTGAAATAAAAGATAAAAAGGGAGTAGAGAAGACCATTGCAGATCATTTGTCGCGTATCCAAGTCACTAATATGCACGAACTACCAATTAACGACTTCCTACGCGACGACATGCTACTCAAGGTGACGGACTCCAACCCATGGTATGCAAACATCATAAATTACATGGTTTCAAGCTATGTACCACCGGGCGAAAATAGGAGAAAATTGCAAGTCGAAAGCCGACGTCACCTTTGGGATGATCCGTATCTATACCGGGTCTGTTTGGATGGCCTACTGAGGAGATGCGTGCCAACAACAGAGGGACTACAAATCATTAAAAAATGCCATGTAGCACCATATGGCGGCCATTACGGAGTATTCCGCACACAAGCCAAAATCTGGCAATGCGGGTTCTTCTGGTCAACGATGTACGAGAACAGCAAGGAATTCATCCGAAGGTGTCGAAAGTGCCAATTTCAAGGAAGCATCAACTCTCACAATGCAATGCCCCTTCACTACAACCTTCAAATAGAAATATTTGATGTGTGGGGCATTGACTTCATGGGGCCATTCCAAAAGTCCCAAGATTGTGAGTACATCCTCATTGCTATTGACTATGTAACAAAATGGGTGGAAGCACTACCCTACCAAGCTACTGACGCCAGGCATTGCAAGGAAGATGTTTCATGAAGTGATCTTCCCTCGCTTTGGAACACCAAAGATGGTGATAAGCGATGGAGGATCTCACTTCATTGACAAGACATTCAGAGCATTCCTGAGGTAGTTAGGAGCCAAGCACAATATTGCCACACCATACCATCCTCAAACCAGCGGTCAGGCCAAGACCTCAAACAAACAAATTAAAAACATCTTATAGAAAACGGTCAATGAGATGGGGAAGGGTTGGAAGAACAAGCTTCCTGATGCACTTTGGGCATATAGGACTAGCTTACAAAACCCCCATTGGCATGTCACCATACCTAGCTGGTCTATGGAAAAAGTTGCCACTTGCCTGTTGAGCTTGAACACCAGGCTCACTGGGCAATCAAAAGCTAGAATATGAATGTGAAGCTAACTGGCAGAAATAGACAAAAACAAATAGCCTGAGCTAGAAGAATGGCGAGAGAAGGCGTATCACAGTGCCAAGCTCTATAAGGAAAGAACCAAAAGATGGCACGATCACCGAATCAAGCTCAAAGAATTCAAGCAAGGAGACAAGGTCTTACTCTTCAATTCAAGGGTAAAGCTATTCGGTGATGGAAAATTGCGAAGTAAATGGCAAGGACCATATACCATCATCAACACTTCGCCACATGGCACGATCACCATCCAGGACGATGACGGTAGCATTTTTAAAGTTAACGGTCAATGTTTGAAAATTTTCCTTGAGCCTTCTCATAACATTGACTTTAATAATGAAATAGATAGAATAGATTTAATAGCTTTTGATAAATTTATTCAAAACTTATAAAAATTTAAAAATTAATTACGCTAACATATTCTTAAAATATAAAAATAAGCTTCTCAAGCAAGACATTGTGGTAAAATGACCTTTATGCCCTCACTAGACAAACCATGATTCTTGCTCAATCTTGATTGATACATGTTGATCACATAATATTCCACTCTTAATTACAAAATCATGTGAATGTTCGAACTTGAATATTTTTGATTTAACATGATCACAAGTGTATCCTGCTCTATCACGCTGTGATTCTAGTGAATAAAAATCCGACACCAGCATCCCTAGAATCCACTCACATGCATGTGCATCTGGGCCAAAACTCAGGCCAGGAGGAGCTGGTGTGCCCACACCACCCCTGACTCTGCTGGCCTCCAATCTCCTCCCACATCCTCTTGATCCTCGATGTATCATAGCCATGGCGGTGCTTGGTTTGTTTCCTTCACGGTAGAGGCCCGAGCTCCTATATAAGCCACCCCATGACCTCTCTGTGGGGGTATGGCCCCCAAGACATGGGATGCGCCCCTAGGGGTGGCCCAGCCCACAAGGTTAAGGCATGCACTGGCGCTGCTCGGCGTGCACCGCAAGACATTATATAGTACCAAATAGGCTACTTTACTTGTAACCCTACCTCCTCCAGAGTATATAAGGAGAGGTAGGGGTCCCCTAGCGGATAGGATCTATCAGATCGGATCTACATACAGATCAATACAGTACACCAAAGACACAGGACGTAGGGTATTACATCGATCAGACGGCCCGAACCTATCTAAATCGCTATCTTTGCGCCCTGTGTCACCATCCGGTTCCTAATTACGCGCACCCCCACTGACAAATCTACCATCACGGGATACCCCTCGATGCACTACTGAGCATATTCTGTTGACAGTTGGCATGCCAGGTAGGGGTGTGCGCTTGATCCATGGGGAGCTAGATGGACCTCAAATCAACAACATGTTCTTGTCATCAATCTCATGGAGATCCATGCCGGTCCACGACGACGATTCATCGTTGGCTACGTCAGCCCCCGCGACAGCAGATCTGATCTCGGAACCACCTCCGAGGTCATCTTCACCAACAACTCACCACCCGCCAGGTGCTCGCCGTCAACGCCGACCAGATAACACCATACGTCGCTGACCAGACATTCTGTCTAAAGCTAAGTCACGTTTTAATATTCTTCTAAATATTCTCCAATCTCCGTATATCGCCATAATGTTTCTCCAAACTATTTTCTCCATATTTGCTCTCCAAATGATTTTCTGAACCCTCGAACAGTCCTGTTGATGCTCGGATGCCTCCAGAGATGGCCCTGTCTCCGGCTCCTCCCAACACGTGCTACGGGCTCCGTGCTCTGCGTTATGGGTGGTCGGTAGCGGCTCCTTGGTCACGCCTGTTCCTCCAACACGTGCATGGGCTCTGCGCTCGACGTTATGGACTATGGGATAGCTAGGGCTAGAGACTCAACTACACACTAACTTGTCGGGTGGTTTATATTAAACATAAATATATTTTCACGCCAACTGATCGTCGAACTACATATGCCGTTTCATCACCATTGCTCATTTTTCTCCAGAGTTCATTTATTTTTACATCATGTACTACCCATTCTACATGTTTGTATTGCAGGGTCATCGTCCAGGTGATCGGACCACCTGGTGTCCAGACTTCTCCACCGATCAACTAGTCGGACCGCTTGGTTCATGGACTCCGTCGTCAACCAGTTGATCAGACTATTCGTCGGTCGCTTCTACTCAATGCTCACTTCGCCACCGACCAGTTGACCAGACTGTTCATCGCTCTTGCTTCATCGCTAGCTATGCCTGTTACTCCTCGGTGCATGGATACTTCGTGCTTGAGGACTAAGTGGGCACACTTCACTGCACGGACGTCGTCAGCTACGTCGGTGCTCGGACCATCGCCGCCTACGCCGGGGACTCCTCGGTGCTTGGACCTCGCCGCCTATGCCGAGGACTCCTTGGTGCTCGGACCTCGCCGCCTACGCCGAGGACTCCTCGGTGCTTGGACATCGCCGCCTACGCCAAGGACTCCTCAGTGCTCGGACCTCGCCGCCTATGCTGGGGACTCCTTGCTCCTCGATGCTCAGACATCGCCAGCGATGTCGGGGACTCCTCGCTCCTCGGTGCCCGGTCATCACCAGTGATGTCAGGGACTCCTCGCTCCTCGGCGCTCGGTCATCGCCGCTTACGGCGGGGACTCCTTGGTGCTCGGTCATCGCCAGCAACATCGGGGACTCCTCGCTCCTCGGTGCTCGGTCATCGTGGCCTACGCTAGGGACTCCTCGCTCCTTGGTGCTTGGTCATCACCGACTACGCCGGGGACTCCTCGCTCCTCGCTCCTCGGTGCTCGGTCATCGCCGCCTATGCCGGGGACTCCTCGCTCTTGGCGCTCAGTCATCGCTGCCTATGCCGGGGACTCCTCGCTCCTCGCTCCTCGGTGCTCGATCATCGCCGCCTATGCCGGGGACTCCTTGGAGCTCAGACATCGCCAGCAACGCCGAGGACCCCTCGCTCCTCGGTGCTCGGACATCACCAGCGACGTCGGGGACTCCTCGCTCCTCGGTGCTTGGACATCGCCAGCGACGCCGGGAACTCCTTGCTCCTCGGTGCTCGGTCATCGCCAGCGACGCCAGGGACTCCTCGCTCCTTGGTGCTCGGACATCGCCAGCGACACCGGTGACTCCTCGCTCCTCGGTGCTCGGTCATCGCCAGCAACGCCGGAGACTCCCTTGCTGCTCGGATCTTGCTACGTCTCATCGGTGTGCTATCAAGCTACTCCATGCTATTTGGATCAGGGTGCTAATCTTGGGCATCACATCTGGGGTCTTGATACGCGCATGTCAGACGACATCGGCAAGCTTTCAGACTTCTTTGACCCTGCTACAAGATTCATTCTTCATCTTCCAGCAGACTCAGGGACTAAGTGGGCACACTTCACCTTGCGGTGAATGTGCTTGTTCTCATCTCGAGGCTACGCCCAGGGACTGGCTGCCTGCTCAGCTAGTCTTCTACTTTATGACCCTGGTACCACGTGACTGCGTCACCTACTGTCAGGCTCGGGGACTAACTGTGGGGGTATGGCCCCCAAGACATGGGCTGTGCCCTAGGGGTGGCCCAGCCCACAAGGTTAAGGCATGCACGGCGCTGCTCGACGTGCACTGCAAGACATTATATAGTACCAAATAGGCTACTTTACTTGTAACCCGACCTCCTCTAGAGTATATAAGGAGAGGTAGGGGTCCCCTAGCGGATAGGATCTATCAGATCAGATCTACATACAGATCAATACAATACACCAAAGACATAGGACGTAGGGTATTACGTCGATCAGACGGCCCGAACCTGTCTAAATCGCTGTCTCTATGCCCTATGTCACCATCCAGTTCCTGATTACGCGCACCCCCACCGACAAATCTACCATCATGGGATACCCCTCGGTGGACTGCCGAGCATATTCTGTCGACACTCTCCTCTCCTCACACCAAGCAATAAGCTTTCTTCTCTCCCTCCACATAGCACATTTTAGTCCTAAGAGCAGCAATGGCTAGCTATGTGCTCTCTTTCTGCAAAGCTTCTCGCTACGACCTTGATGTAGCACCACTATCCATTGACTACACCCTCCAGAGCTCCTATGTGCGGGAGGAGGCTAAGCTCATCACCGAGGAGCCGCTTGCCATCATGCCACCACCAAGTTACACCATAAGTGGTAGTTCTAGCATCAAGTCCATAGCGTGTTCCAAGGCGCCCCAAGGAGGACCAAAGGAGAAGAAGACGATGCCCACATGACCAACCACCGGCACCATCGGTCTCAAGGGGAAGGCCAACATTAGTAGCGAACCTAGCGAGTGCTCTCATGTAACGCCTTCAGGCAACTCTATTTCACGCGCAAGTTCATCCATACCATCCGCTAGGCTTAGCCTTTCCTACACCGTTGTAGGGGTGCACAAACCCAATGGTGGGTATGGGAAAATGCTCATGCGTAAACCGGCTAAGAAGCCGGTAAGTGAGCCGACTCCTTCCGGAAAATGGTCGAAATCCTCGGGTGCACATCTTAGAATCAAGAGGATGGTTAAACCTCAAATTAGAGGGCAACCCGCTAGATTTTTTAACAAAAGTGAGGATGAGGAGCCCTCCAATGGACCAACATGTAAGGAAAATGGACCCTAGGCCCATTTACTTTGGATTTTGGTGTTTGATGACCAACACAACCAAATTGGACTAATGAATTTGCAAGTGATTGTTTTGTAGTTCAATAGGGTGCAAGATGTGACTTGGACGAAGGCGATGTGATGATCCGATGATCAACACCATAAGCAAGACCCTAGGAGCACAAGAGAAGACCCAAGATATCAAGCAAAGTCCAAGCACGAAGATAGGAACCAAGACGTACCCAAGATCACGAAGAAACAAGCTCACAGAGGTGACCGGACGCTAGACCGGACACTGGCAAAACTGACCGGACGCTGGACCGGACACTGGAGGAAAGTTACCGGATGCTCCAATCAAGAGGCTCGGCAAACAGGCATCAGCAGCAGTGACCGGACGCTGGCGGCAAATCGATCGGACACAGGACAGCAGCGTCCAATCGAGTACAGAGAGGTTCTAGAGCGGTGAAAATGCGACCATACGCGTCCGGTGGCATGTGACCGGACGCTGGCAGCGTTCGATCAGTTAATCGCAGCTCTAACGATCGGGACGACTGGACGCATCTGGTTAGGATGTGATCAGCGTCCGATCAGTAGCAGAAAAGCGAGATTTCATCCCCAACGGCTACTTTCTCAGTGGGGCTTATAAATACAACCCCAACCGCCAAATGAGATGTATGGAGCTAAGGAAACATATCAAGGGTGTTGATACACCATTTTAGTGATCTCCACTTGCATAGTGCCTAGTGTTTTATTAGGTGATTAGCATAGGTGCTTTGCAAAGTGCTTAGGTTGATTAGACCACCGCTTATGCGCTTGCTCTAGGTTTAGGCCTAGTGTTTAGTGAGGTTTGCATACCTCTTACCACTCAGTGCTTGTGTGCACCATTGTGGTACATTGAAGGGGCTTGTAGTCTTGCGAGATCACACCAACCGTGTTTGCGGTGTGGCAGCCACCGTGTATTGGAGGGAACAAGGCCCACGGCATTTTGGCCGAAAGCTTGATAGTGGAGACGGCGGGGAGCATCTGGGAGAGGCTTGCCAGAAGGCACATCGGAGACCCACTTGCACATGGGGAAGGCCTAAGGCTATCCACTGAGTTACCTGACCGGGAGCTTGGCCCTTGCAAGGGATTCCTTGAGAGGGGCTCCAACGAGGACTAGGGGGAAGCTTGCGTGCTTCTTGATACCTCAATAAAAATACCAGAGTCATCAACGGGAGTTTGCATATCTCTACCTTGTTGTTTAGCTTCTGCATTTACATTGTTTACTTTACTCCTTTTGCGGTAGAGATAGCAATACACTAGCAAAACCGTAGTTTCATATTTAGATAGTTTATCTTTTGCATAGATTTTTCTAAGGTTAGAAAAAGAGGCCATAATTTAGAGTTAGAATTTTAAGTTGCCTAATTCACCCTCCCCCCTCTTAGGAGTCACGGTCCCCCTTTAATTAGTATCAGAGACAGTTGGCTCAATTTGGACCTTTGGCTTAACCGCCGTTGAGCCGACGCTATTTAGAGTGGTTGGGATGGATACCTCTATGCCTCCACACTTTGATGGCTCTAACTTCCCCTATTATAAAGCTAGAATGGCTTGCTACCTTGAGGCGGTTGATTTGGGAGTTTGGAGAGTCACTCATGATGGGATGAAACCCATTAAGAATCCCGATAAACCCACGAAGAGTGAAGAAAAGGAAATACGTTTCAATGCTAGAGCTAAAAATTGCTTGTTTGAATCATTTAGTATGGATGTGTTTAACCAAGTGTTCACTTTAAATACGGCACATGAAATTTGGTTAAAACTCCAAGAGCTCCATGACGGCACAAGTAATGTCCGTGAGCAAAAACATTGTCTAGCTAAACAAAATTATGATTCCTTTACAATGAATGATGATGAGCTTGTTTGTGATATGTATTCTCATTTGAATCTAATTGTCAATGAGCTCCATTCAATAGGATTAACAAAGCTAGATGATGTGGACATCATGAGGAAGATCGTCTCTGTGCTTCCACAAAAGAAATATGCAAGCATCATCACCATCCTTCACAACATGGAGGACTTGAGCACCATGACCCCGACCATAGTCATCGGCAAGATAGCGGCATTTGAAATGTCATGCAAGATGGGTCAAGAAGGAGCCTCTTCATCAAGCAAAGGCAAAGCTCTCGCATGTAGCGAGAAAAAGAAGATGAAGGACAAGCAAGTTGAGACAAGCTCAAGCTCAAGCTCCTCAAGTGAAGATGAAGAAGAAGATGATGAAGATTCAAGTGATGATGATCAATCTTCCTCCTCCACCTCTGACCTTGATGAAGACTCAATCAAACTCATCAACAAGGTGGAGAAGATGATCCAAAGGCTCAGTGTCAAGGGTGTGCCCATCCAAATCCAAGATATCATCTTCACTAATCAAAGAAATGAGCAAAGAAAGAGAGGATGCTATGGATGCGGCGAGTTGGGGCACTTTGTGGAAGTTTGTCCAAACAAGCCCACACCCAAGACAAAGAAGAAGGCATGCAAGAACCAAGCCCTAACATCAATAAGGTCATGGGATGATTCTTCAAGTGAAGAAGAACACCATCACAAGAGGCAAGGCCACAAGCACTCAACATCAAGCTCTTCTCGTATGTGCCTTATGGCATGAGGTAACGAAAGCTCATCCTCTAGTGAGAGTGATAGTGATGATGAAATGCCTTCTTATGATGAAATTGTGCAACAAAATCTTAATTATGCTAAAGTTTGCGCTAGTCAATAAAAGAAGCTCGGAACATTAAAAGAAAAGCTAGATAGTTCACAAGAAGCATACAAAACTTTGCTTGAACAATATGAGAACTTTGCTAATCTAAATGTTGAACTATCTACTAAAATTGAGCAACTTGAGGCTAGTGCAACAAAAAATGCATGCATAATTAATGATGAGCAACTTGTAAAGAAAAATGAAAAATTAAAAGAAAAATTAGCTAGCTCACAAGACTCTTATAAAAGTTTGCTTGCTAAAATGGAAACCATGTGCAAACATTATGATGAGCTAACTAATAAAGTTGCTAATCTTGAAGCCATTAGTAAAACCCCCACCAAGGCATCTAAAAAGAAAAGTTCTATCTTTAACATGTCTAAAAAGGATGTCTCTACTTCTTGTAATGATTTATGTTTAGACTTATCTTTGTGCAACCAAGTTTGTGTTGAGAAAGTTGTAGATACAAGCACACAAGAGGTTGCAAAGGAGAATGAGCAACTCAAGCAAGAAGTAGCTCGCCTCACCAAGGACTTGACTCAAGTGAAAGGCAAGGCGAAGCAAGCCCAACTTCATCAAGATAACACCATCAAGGGAGTGAAGAAGCTTGATGAAGGACAAATCATGGTTTGTTACGTGTGCCACAAGGAAGGTCACAAGTCCTATGAGTGCAAGGTGAAGAATGGGGGAGAAGCAAAGAAGAAAGAGAAGAAGCAAACAAGCAAGCTCTCCAACACCTACACCAATAAGGTGGACAAAAAGGCCTCCACACTTTATCTCTTGAAGAAGAAGAAAAATGACAAGGTGGTGGCCATCAAGGTGAACAAGCAAGCAAACAATGGGGTCAAAGGAAATCATTTCCAACATGAAGAGCACCAAGAAGGTTTGGATCCCGAAAGGGAAGTGAGAAGTCCGATGGACATCGGGGAATTTGGAGACTTGGCAAAGTATGGGTGCATTTCATGGGGTGCATCATGATGGACAAAAACATTGCCAAGTGGGTTAGTGAATACTATGGACCCAAATTCCCCTTCCCGTGTTAGGTAACTAGATTCAATTTCCTTCAAGTAGTATCAATTTGCATTTCCTACAAGTAGTATTTCTTACAAATTGGTATCTTTAAGCATCTAGTTACTCTTCATGCCTAGGTTTGCATTTCCATACTTATATCTTTTATCATGCACACACTAGGTATATCTTATGGTAGGCTTGCTCGGTTTCATTCTTAACCCTTGGAGCAAACCTACATGGTTTAAAATTGTTTAGGAGCATGGCACATAGCTTGTCTTTCAATTGTTCATCCAATATGTGCCAAAGTCCAAATTGTAGATAATTTTTCTCAAATATCATCTTCGAAAATGACTCTCACATTCATGAGATGTCATCTTTCAAGTGGTGTTTTATTAGGTGATTAGCGTAGGTGCTTTGCGAAGTGCTTAGGTTGATTAGACCACCGCTTATGCGCTTGCTCTAGGTTTAGGCCTAGTGTTTAGTGAGGTTTGCATACCTCTTACCACTCGGTGCTTGCACGCACCATTGTTGTACATCGGAGGGGCTTGTAGTCTTGCGAGATCACACCAACCGCGTTTGTGGTGTGGCCGCCACCGTGTATCGGAGGGAACAAGGCCTATGGCATTTCGGCCGGAAGCTTGATAGTGAAGACGGTGGGGAGCATCCGGGAGAGGCTTGCCGGAAGGCACATCGGAGACCCACTTGCACGTGGGGAAGGCTCGAGGCAATCCACGGAGTTACCCGACCGGGAGCTTGGCCCTTGCGAGGGATTCTTTGCGAGGGGCTCCAACGAGGACTAGGGGGAAGCTTGCGCGCTTCTCGATACCTCGGTAAAAATACTGGAGTCATCGATGGGAGTTTGCATATCTCTACCTTGCTCTTTAGCTTCCACATTTACATTGTTTACTTTACTCCTTTTGCGGTAGAGATAGCAATACACTAGCAAAACCAAAGTTGCACATTTAGATAGTTTATCTTTTGCATAGGTTTTGCTAAGGTTAGAAAAAGAGGCCATAATTTAGAGTTAGAATTTTAAGTTGCCTAATTCACCCCCCCCCCCCTCTTAGGCATCATGGCCCCCCTTCACAATGCTCGCCTCGCTTAGTACTAGTAATAGAAGCCTATGCAAGAGCATTAGGAAAGCCAATGATTGTATCACCGAAAGTATTCTTAAAATCAAAGAACTCGGCGATGAGATCAATGAGCTTCGTCGTGACTTTGGAAAAAAAGTTGCTAGAGTAGCAAAAGCCATCGGAGTAGAGACTGCACTTAACCAACCTCTCTAGGCCACTTCTGCTGCAATAATTAGGCGCATTATTTTTCAAGTTTTTCATTCCTATCATATTTGAATTACATCTTGTAATGCGCCTATCATTTTATAATTGAATAAAGTTTTATTATTAGAAATATATTGTTGCACTTGTTTTCTTTTCTCTTTGTATTAAATAAAAAAGGTAAGAAAACAAGTGTGGGGGAAAATCCACACTCGCCTCCAACTCGGTTGCACAAAAGATGCCCGAAATTCAAATTTGGTATGTGCAACCCTCGCTCTCTCATTCAATACTTCAATAAAGAAGCTTTAAAATGGAATGAAATTTTAAAATAAATCAAGATAATTATGCTCCATCTCCACATCTTCCTATGATTAAAAGTTTGCATACCTTTTATTCCTCACTGATATTCCTACCAACTCGTGAAAGTAATTTATGAATGAGATATAGTAGGATGACATGACTCTTGCTTAATTCCTGCAAAACACTTGGGATTTATTTTATAAAGCAAAATTCAAATAGCATGTTCCTTGAATGACATTTCCAATACCTACCAAGGCCATATATGTTCTTACATGACAAAACCTTCCACATATTCCTCTTACTTTGTGTTGAGTTTGGTCAAATTTTGTGACCCCATTGAGAGTCGTTTCATGCTCCTAAGATCAAAACTCACGTACATGCCACCAAAATAAAATAACTATTCCTACACTGGGAATACGGTACACATGTCTTCCATTCAATATAATACTCCATTCATTTACCATGTACCTCTCTCTCTCAAAAAATTTCATATGCCAAAAAGGAAGATATGGGCTATGCCAAGAGAAAAAAAATATCCATGCCAAAAGGCATGAGAGAAAAAATAATAATAAAAGGATAGCTCACAAAATATCCATGCCAAGAAAAGAAGAAAAAGAAAAAGAAATAAGGATAGCTCATACTTTCAAATAAAAGGCATACATCAAAAAAGAGAGAGAGACAAGATTCAAGGAGTACCAAAAACATTTAGAATTAGGACACTATAAATTCAACACAATTGCACTGTTTTGATCTAGGAGTATGATGCTTCCCTCCGGTGAGGTCCGGAATTTGACTTTACAACTTATGCAAGGTAAGTGTGCCTCAAGATTTTCATCCCTACCCAGAGCTCCACATAATCTTATTAAAAGTAGGATGATCAAAAGAGAAGGCAAAATCCCAACATATGCCTTGGAGAGGAACCACTTACAAAACTTGAGTGACCTGAGAGTATCATTCAAGGAACAAAAGCTATCTTTATGATTTCAAAATTACACAAAAACCCAAGTTTCTGAGCAGGAAGAGAGTAAGAAGACTTGAATCCAAGCTATTCCATTTTTTAATTACCCAAGACAACTTGGTAGACACTTTGAAGTTCACAAGTTCAGGTGAAGTTTGGAATAACTAGTATGCACATCTTTAAAATTATGAAGATGAACCCACTTAGTCCTTAGAACTTTACTCGAGGATGAGCAAAGGGCTAAGTGTGGGGGAGCTTGTTGGCGGTTCTTAACGCATATTTTTATCACCAACATTTTAACAAAATATGATAAATATGATCACCAAACCTTAGAATAGGGCTTTTATAACTCACATTCTCCGCAAGTTTTGGTATATATATGTTTTGCAGGGCAAGATACTAAAAACATCAAAATGCGCAATCAAGAAAGAGCATTTAGCAAAACAAAAGCAAAAACCCAACCAATGGTAAGAACTAGGCCAGAACACCGACGGGAAAGGCACCCAGGCCTAGCCAGCAAGCCACCAGAACAAGGCGGTGGCTAGCAGGCTAGCCTAGGGTGCAACCACACCTAGGGTGCGAGCACACCTAGGGTGCAGGCACACTAACCCCAAGCCCGCTCGGCCCCACCTCACTCTGGAGGTTGCATGGCGGCATGCTAAGGGTGGTTTGGGATGTTTCCTAATTTATCTCCTGCCAAACCAACCTTAGCAAGTATAAAAGCATGGGTAGAGCACACCTTCAAGGCATTCATGATATACACATTTGGAGAAGAAGAAGAGGGACACGCTCATTTCCATTAGCTTCTAGCTAGATTAGTATGGTGTGAGAGAGGGAAAGAGTTGGAGGAATAGCGGAGTAGCGGTACCCTCTACCTCTTGTACTTGGCAAGCCCTGTACCTCGGGTGGATGGAGTGCCGGACTTGTCGACCCCCTCTACACTTGTACCTCTACGATCATCTTACTACTTGGAGTAAGAAGTTCGTGTTGATCTTTTGGTTTTGATTCTTTAAGTAAAGTTATCATTGTTACTACTTACTTGCGGGTTCATCATCCGTCCTCATGACGGATGCTCTAGTAGAGGACTCCTAATAAAGATGGAAGTTCCTAGCCAACGCTAGAGTAGTAGTGGTTAGCATAGACATGGTGTTTAAGCTACACACTGCCTTCGTTTGCCTCGTATCCCAAAGTTGAGGGGTAGGCGGTAGGTGGTGATTGCCCTGTTCGACCCTTGTAATCCCCCATGTCCAGATATGGCATAGAGCTACAAGCTGGCATCGACTGGTAGACCAATTGCAACCCAGTGCCCGAAGTAAGTTAGTAGTGACAAAGGTATCTTAGCTTAAAGATTTAGCCCCTAGAAGAACCTCACTACCCAAGTTACCCTTAGCTTGTTCTCCTAGGTAAACTAGCCAAGAGACTACTTACAAAACCGTTCCTTTGGGAAAATACGATACCCTGAATACTTCCAGGTGAAGTGCTACAATGGTACTTCTGTGCGCTTGCAGACTTTTCTGCTTTCACTAAGAAGGAGCAACAACGTCATCAAGGGCACACCAAGGACAGAGGTAAGGTTGCACACCGTCGTGCCGTGTGTACGTACGTTCAATTAGTCTTAACTTGTACGGTAATGTCATATGGGTCTCAAACTCTCGATGTTTGATATTTAAGTTCCTAAGTTGTACGATGATGTTATCTAAGTCCCTAAAATTGCTCCTCAACACACACATTAATCATGACATTCCAACGCCATGTATGTGTTAAGGTGCAATTTTGCAGACCCATATGACATTGTCGTCATACAGCTAGTTGAGGGCCCAAATATCAAAATTCGAGAGTAAAGAATCAGAGTGACATAGCCGTATGGGTTAGGGGATTCAAATATCAAAATTTTAGAGTTAGGGACCCCTAATGATACCACCGTTCAAGTTTAGGGACTCCTCGTTTCTCCAGAATATAAGTTTATGTTAATAAAATGTTTGATTGTTAGAAAATATTTCTAAATACAAATCTTATTTAGCAACTTTTTATATACTAGTTATATATTTTTTCATACAATCAGACTAATTATTACTTAAAGTTAATAAAATTTTAATTAAGTACTCCCTCCATTTCAAATAATAGTATATATTTTTCATGCAAATCATGCTGACTTACTAGAATAACTTATGCAATATATCTAGACATAATGCATATCTAAATACTAAAAACCAAAACCCACTATAATTCGAAATGGAGGGAGTATATACATTATATTTGAGATAAAGAGGAGTAGGTACGCAGCAGCTTTTTTATAATTAAAATACCTACGATAGCAAGTAAGTGGATATTGACCATGCCGGCGCCTACCTAGCTGCCCTGCATCGCAAGCACAAATAGGAAGTGTTGCTTCCGATGCAAAACAAGCTCCCCTACTGCTTGGTGCTTGCATCGATCTCACTCCGCAAGTCGCACCATGTGTGGTCCGGTGGAATTGAAATTAAGCAAAAGCAACGTTGCTTCAGACACCCAGCTCTCCTTTAGGAATGAGGAATACGACGTCGTCTCGTCCATGGCCAAACAACAATCCACCGACCGGCCGCTAGCTCAATTGCATTAGGTCTGGTCTCGCCTGCCTTCCGTCCTTCCCATGACCATTACTCCCATATACGGAGTATGAGAGGTACCTGCTCGTCAGTCACACTGCTGCTCGCTCGATAGCTAGTTACTAGCTACTAGGAGTACTTACGAGTAGTACCATATATAGGAGTACTTAACAGTTTGGTCTAGCTAGTAGGAGTAGAGATTAGGGCTGTGTTCGGCTGTTAAAAGAAGTTGGTTTGTTCGGCTTATTTTTTCAGCCAGAGTAATATTTTTCTCACAATATTCTAGTATAAACAGTGTTTTCAGTATGAACAGTAAATAATCCATATTAGCCAACCACTCCCTAGAGGACGTTGCTTCCTGATTCCCATTTTGATCCTCTGATGATTTCTGTGGCTGATAAGTCGCCTGATGTTGTTTTGTTGTGAGAGAAAAATATTGTACGATGACCAATAAGCAGTTTAAGCGAACATGGCATTTGTCTGGACCAGATACAGGTGAAGAAGCGAAGGAATTATTTTAATTTGTGACCGCCCCATCAATCATGATTCATGGCCTAACAAACAAACTGATGTGTGTAAAAAAAAACTGATGAACACAAATTCGTCAATGCAAGATCGTTACTAAATGAGTGTGTAATTTGGTTAGATTCCTTACGGTGAAACTTGCTTACCTACACTAAGTAATCGATTTGACATGGGTGCCCACATCTTTTCTTGAAATTTAGGCTGTGTTTAGTTGGTAGGAATTTGGATTTTGGGGCTACTGTAGCACGTTCATTTTTATTTGGCAAATAGTGTTCAAACATGGACTAATTAGGCTCAAAACGTTCGTCTCGTAATTTCCCACCAAACTGTGCAATTAGTTTTTTTTTTCGTCTACATTTAATGCTCCATGCACGGGCCACAAACATTCGATGTGACAGGTACTGTAGCAACTTTTTAGAAGTTAGGGTGAAACTAAACAGGAGCTTATTTCAAAATTTAACAGTACTATTGCTGCAGCAGTAGCGATGTGCCTAAGGTGGCCTCGTCAATCAGGAGATCTTTCAGTTGTAGACTACATGTCTGTCTCGATAGCAAGACTGGATGGTGGTCGGATTGAATACTAAGGCCCCGTTTAGTTCCAAAAATTTTTAGTTTTTGGCCACTGTAGCACTTTCGTTTTTATTTGATAAAAATTGTCCAATTATGGATTATTTAGGCTTAAAAGATTCGTCTCACGATTTCTCGGCTAACTGTGTAATTAGTTTTTTTCGTCTACATTTAGTACTCCATGCATGTGCCGTAAGATTTGATGTGATGGGAAATCTTGAAAATTTTTTGTTTTTGGCTTGTATCTAAACGGGGCCTAATGCAATGGAATGAGGCGATAGTCAGATTGAATGCCACTAGTGCGTATATGTCTTGTTCTTCAAGCATTAAGGTTTTTTTGTATGTGAGCTGTGATGGTCTCTTGAGTTGGTAAACCTGGATGACTGGAGCAGCATAGATTTACGTTTTACTTATTCTATATGTATAAACTAAGGTGGTAACCAGTAGTGGTAGCAGTAGATGGAGTGCGGCCTCCACCATGCCATGTATGGTAAATGTAAAATACGAGGCAAATTGTGGAGCCTACTTATGTCAAACTGCAACCGCCCCCCCCCCCCCCCCCCACCCTCCCGCCCCCCCCCCCCCCACCCCCAAACCCCAACACACACCACCACCACCACCCACACACACGCACACGCACGCACGCACACATTAAAAAAACACGAGTACACACATTAAAATTGCTCATTACCTAGCGGTGAAAAGTACCATTTAACCTCTACCCTATCCAGTCAAGGCCCATTAATATCACACACAAATAAGGGCGGGTTTAGTTCCGAAAATTTTTGGCTTTTGGCTACTGTAGCACTTTCGTTTATATTTGACAAAAATTATCCAATTATGGACTATTTAGGCTTAAAAGATTCGTCTCACGATTTCTCGGCCAACTGTGTAGTTAGTTTTTTTTTTTCGTCTACATTTAGTACTCCATGCATATGCCGCAAGATTCGATGTGACGGGGAATCTTGAAAATTTTTGGTTTTTGGGCTGTAACTAAACGGGGCCTAACTAAGACAAAGATACATTTCAAACGGATATGTTGATTGAACAAAAATTGTTAAGAACGGTTGCACGGTACATGTGATGAGATGAGATGAAAATAAATAAGTGTCTAGTGAGGTGGTGCATTCGCATATGATTGGAATCTTACTGAAAAGTATCATCTTCAGTTGGCTCAACTCTATGGTAGGAACACTACTTGTCTACTTCTAGTTCTTTCTAATTCTTCTTGTGCAACGCTAGCTCTAGTACCAATTGTTTCTTATTCTAGTTCCAACTGTTTCTTGTTCTGGACCTAGAGATGGAGGTGGAGATTGAATTATTTTTGGATTTGGTGATTGAGTTGTTTATGATTCTGGAACTAGAGGTGGTTGTGTGACATCAACACAAGGAAAATACGATGCTAAAGTTTTGGTTCTCTTTATTGTGAACAATTTGTAATTTTTTTAGATTCATGATCAATCAAAATATTAAATAGAAAAATTGAGAGTCTACATTCTACAAGGCTACAATCTACTGTCTACATGACTAGTGATCTACAGATCTATAATGGATTAGAGTATTAGAGAATAAAGAAATAATCTACAATGAGTTCATCACTTAACCTAGATTCCAGACAAACTGATAGAGCGAGGGAGGGTCAGGCGAATAGACCTCGGTTAGTAAATGTTACTCGGCCATGACTAGGCCCTAGAGAACTTAGGCCTAGATTCGCCCCTGGTTTGTGGTCTTCATATCGATCTCCACTTCCAGAAACATTTTTGCCCTCAGCTACTTTGTTCATCGGTAACATGATGTATATGGGGGCATATGGCCCCAAGATTCTAGTGGCAGTGCGAGTTTTTCTATCTCCTCTGACATCATGTCTACAAAATCGATCCTCGCTCAGCCGCTGCATTGGTGTGCTTAATCCAATTAGAAATACAAGTCCATTGTAATGTTAGTAAAATTCCTTTCTATAGGGACTTCTGGCTATATGGCATCCCTCTTTATCAAATGTTTCCAGGTCTGTTCAAAATGTGTGAACAGTAGGATATAACTGTTCATGACATGAAAATGCACCCATGACAGATGACATTCACTATATGGTTAGTGGATGATTGGAGACTGAAGTGGGAAAAAAAATTTAATGGATGCCGCTGGTATCCAGTTAACAAAGGGTAGGGACATAATTACGTGGAAGTTTGGATGCAATGATAAATTCAGTGTTAAATCTGTACACAATGCTATGACCTCTAATGATGTAGTTCAATATCATAAGAAAATCTGGAAAGGCAAAGTTCAAGAAAAATTAAAATCTTTCTGTGGATGATCTTAAACAATGCAATTCTCACAAAAGATAGTATGATCAGAAGAAATTGGCCAGGCTCTCCTACTTGTTACTTCTTTGTGCCGGGGTCAAGTGCCTTCATCTGAATCAGATGAATGGGTACACTTCAAGATAGCTTCAGTGTCGGGTAGTTGGTTTATCTCCTTTGCTTTCTGAGCTATCTACTTAATGTTGTATTACTTTTTAATGAAAATGGGGAACTCCTCGGTTAAAAAAAAAGTCCATTGGAATGTTCATACCATCCCTGGTAAGATACGTTGACTAATAATATCTATATAAAACCATAACTATAGGGACTGGAATGAATGAAAAATATTTGTGTCCAGCTCAAGTCCTCAACAAACCATCTTATTCCGATACATACCTTGCCCTAGCAAGAGATCATGGTTAATCTCTTTGTACAAAGCAATACTATAATATTGATATTTGTCTACGATAAAAAAAAACTGGGAACCTGTTTTCACGGCACGTCAAGACATAGAAGAGGATAATGTCTTAGGCCTCGTTTAGTTGGCGAAATTTTTGGCGAAATGGTACCGTAGCACTTTCGTTGTTATTTGACAATTAGTGTTCAATCATAATCTAATTAGGCTTAAAAAATTCGTCTCGTGAATTTCGTCTAAACTGTGTAATTAGTTTTATTTTTTATTTATATTTAATGCTTCACGCATGCGTCCAAAGATTCGATGTGACGGGGAATCTTGAAAAATTTTGCAAAATTTTGGGAACTAAACACTACCTTAGCCATATCCCTTCTTGAACTGCATTTGTGAATGCTATATATTCTGATTTCATGGTTTATAAAGAGAAATAATATACTATCCTAAATACGAATATATATAAAGAGTTGTATGCAACGCAAATACTTTTTGCATAATGAAACTAGCAATGCTAATTTTATGTTGCAAATGAATCTGTATTATTTTACTTACCTGCAGTCAAAGTTGTGCAAGTAAAAAAATTGTGAAGTTTGACTCGTGAATAAATCTATATTATTTTACATACCTTTATTTCTGATGGTGTTTGCTGCATTGAAAGTGCCGCTTGCATGTCTCAATCCTTTCGTTTTCAAAATAAATAAATAAATAAAATCTCAATCCTTTCCTTTGCTATATTCCTTCCTGGGCCTTGTGCCTTCGGCCCTTTTTACAAAGTTTGCTCTCAAATAAAAAAAGTACAGAATGAGCTTTTTCAAATTTATTATAATGGTATTTACTTGAAAGTAAGTACAAAATGAATTTTGGTCGACTTTTATCAGGCAGCAACGTTTTATTGCACGAGGTCAGCAAGATATATGACTGTCCTTTGTCACTCGTGTTTGGTAATCGACGAAAGTTTCAGTGCTTGTTAAAAAAAAGAGAGAATAGGAATCCAACCCTACTACTCTAATAAAAAATTAAGTGTTTTTTTTGCCTATAAAGCCAAAAGTACATAATGAGATTTTTAAATTTTATATACATATATTTATCTTTCTTTTTAAAAACGACACCTAATTTATCTATTGCAGGCTTTCCACAACCAACAGCGTGTCGCTGCAAGAGGTCAACAAAGAGATTGACCTCTGTTACAACTTACACGTGTTCTTATTATTCAACGCAATCCTCATTAATCTACAGAACTATGCATGCACACCGGTTGCAGCAGGTCAACGAGAAGTTGAGCCGCTGTTTTCTGAGAAATGAAGAGCGTCTCTACACACGAATTCGTCATAGAAGCTTCCAAGATTCAGAGGCAGGAGGCGGATCAATCAGCCGGCGAGCGACGGGAACACCCAAACCGGGGGCGGCCACTTCCAGAGCAGGTCCCTGGCGGCGCCGCGCGGCGGCCGGTAGCTCCCGTCGGCGAGGTCCAGCAAGCCCACGTCCGGTGCCACCTCGTGGCACCGGTCGTGCGACCACGGCCCGTCGTCGGTGAAGTAGACGCAGTTGCCCCTCACCCCGGCGTCGTCCGCCGGGACGCACAACGACGCGCTCTTCCCCAGGAACAGCGCGCGCCCGAACAGGACGCGGCCGTCCGCCGGCGCCCACCGGCCGGTGGCGGCCGTCCACTCGAAGAGCTCGACGCCTGTGGTGGTGTACTCCACGTGCTCCGGCCGGGGCTCCCACGCGTACCGCGCGTGCGCTGCCTCGCGGAGGCGGTGCACCTGCAGCAGCCGCCCCGGCGAGAGCTCCACGAGGTACATGCGGCACGCCGCCGACATGGCGCACGCGCGGCCCGAGAACGAGCAGACGCACGGCGGCGCGAGCGCGACCGCCCTGGGCGCCGTGGCGGCGTCCATGTCCCACGCGTCGACGCGCCCCGCGGCGTCCATCGTGTACACCAGCTGATGGTCACGCCGGCTCCCGTCCGCCCCGGAGGACGACGACGCGCGCACGGCGTCCACCCAGCACCGCCCGGGCGCGTCGGCGTCGAGCAGCGTCCACTCCGCGTCCCCGGCCCGCGCAACGGCGAGGCGGCCTAGGGGCTGGCAGATGAGCAGCACGGCGTATCCGCCCCAGGAGCAAGGGAGCACCCTTCGCGGCGCCGACAGGACGACGGCCTTCTCGTAGACATCATACCGGAGCCTGTCGGGCGCGAACGTCTCCGGCAGGACCAGCGCATCCTCCTCGCCACAGCCGCCGTCTCCGTCGGCGAAGCAGAACCGCAGGCCGTAGCTCTCGACGCGACCGCCGGCGCCGCGGCGGGCGTCGACGAACGGGAGCGTGCCGGCGGACGGGAGGCAAAGCTGCGCGCCCGTAACCGGGTTCAGGAGGCTCAGCTCCGAGCAGGCATCGGCGGTGACGAGCCACCCGTCGGGCGACGAGCCGACGCAGAGGCGGTCGCGGGCGGCCGGCGCCGGCTGACGGATCGCGTACGTCCGGCCCTCCGCCAGGCTCAGGAACCGCGCCACCGAGAGCTTGGCGCTCCCGTCGTCGACGCCGCCGGTCCGCGCGGTCGGGTTGAAGGGGAGCATGAGCCACGGGGACGGCGTGGCCTGCGGAAGCCCCGTGGCGGCGGCGGCGGTGTGGGCCGACTGCCAGGCGGTGCAGACGGCCGGGAAGCGGACGCGGTCCGGCACGGGGAGGCGGGCGAGCACAGATTCGAGCAGGTCGCGCTGTAGGTCGGCCCACCCGCCGGCGATGGCGAGCTTGCTCATCGACATCAGAGGAAAGAAGAGGATGGCGTGGAGCGATTGGGTTGATGAGGCGAACGATTGCTTAAAAATGGCCGCCGCCGTGCATGTGATGTGAGCATGTCTCGGTGTTCCGGCGTGCCGTGCCCGTGTATTTGGTGATGCCGGCGCCCGCCGATACTGCGAAGTCGCTGACCTCTCTACTCTGACCAGAGAGCAGAGAGGCTTGGAATTGGATTGGGCAGGATGGGATGTGTACGGCGGGAAACCGTGGGCGCGCGTGTTTTACGACCGGGTCCTAATGGCTTTTGGCGGGCCGTCTGCTGTCCCGAATAATTTTAGCGGGCCGGGCCGCACGAGACCTGTGGGCGGTCGCCTGCTGTGGCTGGGCTAGGACAAAACGAAGACCGCGGCGGCACGCTCGGGAGAACGAGTGCGACGTTCGATTTCTGTTGGAGCGTAGTATGATTTGTTCGATTTCAAAAGAAGCTTACGATTAATTTGTTCGACACGTTGAATCTCGGCGGGGAAATGTTTTGTTTTCGGAAGCCCACCTGCCCGTCCGTCCGATTTGATCGATAACAAATCGGCTGCAGAAACGGGTAGATAGGCGCGCGCATGAGCGGTGCAGGTGCTACCTGCGCATGCATGCCGTTGCGATGATGCCGGACGAGCGCATAATTTGAATCCCCGCCCAAACCAAACGCAAACGCAAACGGATCGAGCAGCGTGAGCCATTATATTATTATATTTATAGTATCCCACCGAAAATTCCATCTCAGATACATCGATCGTCAGTAGCAGTGTTATCAGCGGATGTTGTGTCTGCTTCTATCTTTTAGACAACACTATTCTGGAACTGACCAAGGAATTTGCTTCCCTCAATCCAAAAAACATCCACCTCTGAAGCCTATGGCACGTTGTATGTTCTCTGGTCTAGCCTCTAGTCAAGGTTTAATGTGGCACGATAGTCCTCGAGGTGTTCGGCCTGGCCCACACTTTCTCAGATGTTGTGAGTATGGGTTGTCACGACGGATGGCCACCGCCTTCAAGGACATTGGTAATGTCATATATGCGCCGCTTTTGAACTTGAATTGTAGGAAGAGCCTGTGAGCCTGTGAGTGTGTTAACATGGAAATCTTTCTATGCACAGGTTCACCACTCCATCCACCACCTCGTGTTGGCACGTGGCGCTATGACAGTTCACTAGGTGATCATAACAGTCTATGTCTTTATATTTTCTGAACCTGGTTATATTGCTCTTTCCTTAGTAATGTTTGCTGTTACTTATATCCATCCTTATGATCCTTGTTCAGGACTTCTAACAAAAAAATTCATTAACTTGCTCAAGCAAGCTCCAGATGGCATTATTCTAGATTTAAATAATGCAGCAGAAACACTAGAGGTTATAGATTCTTTTCATTTTCATCTGTCATCTCTTTTTGTCCATTTGGTAGTTGGTACACACTCACAGACTCTTCCTACAATTCAGGTTCAAAAGCGGCGCATATATGACATTACCAATGTCCTTGAAGGCATGGTTTGTACTTGTACCTATTTGACATGGTTGAATCTTTCCTAAGCAAATTGTGCAGAACCTTTTTGTTGAAAATGTCTTGTATGCTGAATTGTTGAGTCCGATTTGATTAGGGCGACGAGGTTATATGTACAATAGTACTTCTTGTGGCAGGGCAGACCTACGTGCGTCGTTGAGGCGAGGCCCTCCGCTACTGCCTTGTATGCTCGGACTGCACATATGCTTAGCCAAAACGAATGTTAGTATTGCAACTAAGCTCAAGACTGCACATAAACTCAACTAAGTTCAATACTGCACATAAATCAAATTGCAACTAAATTCTGAGGCTGCACCTGAATTCAGAGACTGTACCATAAATCAAATTGCAACTAAAAAATTTGTATCATTCAGTAAAATTTGACGAGCCAATCTTCTATTCAGTCCTATTCACTTTCTGACAATAGCTCTATGTGCTGGGGATGGAGGTTATATCCTGAAAAATATGTACAGGTGAAGGCTAGCATATAGTTTGTAGAAATTGTATTTACATTTCAGGTACAGATCTGTTTTCTTCATGAACATGCACATGCTTTGTTCTCGTCTGGTGTTTCATCAAGAAGAAAAGATATGGATACTTAATATTTCACCCTGCTGCTCATGCAACTTGTGGCATGGAAACTATTTCAGGTATTCAGTTTTAGAATGACTGTGAAGTGGGCGTTTTCTACAAGCTGACAAATGCTCCGTCTTTTAGGTATTCAGTTTGAGAATGGCTGTGAAGTAGATCAAATGCTAACTCTAACGGTGTGTTCTTTATGGATAAATGGGAAAAAAAACTGGCACCATTGGTAGCAGCAATTCAGAATAGGTGAACTCTGAATATCCAAGTTCTATACTGTCCATCAAGTCAGCTACTCCGATCTGGCATTATACCTAATAGGTTGCATGCAGTGGAGAGGGGAAACAAAAGCCAAAAAAATTCTCACCACGTTCCTGCAGTATGATGAAACAGTATAGGCGAAGGTAGCAGCTGAGGTCTTTCACGTTTGATCGCTATGCAGAGCCTTGTATTGCTGTCGATCGGATCATGAATAGTATGGCACTCACAAGTCACAAACACCTGGATTAACCTTAAGCCGGCCTTCAGTGTTGTGGGCGACATGTGTTGCGTAATGGCGGCGAATGACAGTGGTGCGCGACGGCCGACGATTCGTCTCTTCAACGCACGCACGTCCTCAGGGCTCAGACGTGCTGCGGGAGATTGCATCAAGTGTGAGGAGGGAGCACGATGGGCGGTGCGCAGACTGCAGCAATGGCAAGGCCGGCGTGTGGCAATTCTGCCAATGGCTTACGACTGGCGATGGCGCAGGAGACAGACGGAGGACCAAGGGCATCGATCGGGCGACGGTGGGTGCAGTGGCGAAGGTTGCACGCGAGGACGAGGGCGAGGGATGAGGAGGTGAGGACGCGATCCCGTCGTGTGTGTCAGGGCATGATTGCGTGACTGGCAGCGCGATCACGAACGAGGATTGATTTTTGCCGTGCTGATGACGGTTGTTATGGGGAGGGCGGCGTGAGAGGATCCTAGGATTGCGGACCGCCGGGCGTGGGCGCTGACTGCGGAGGTGCCGATCATGCACCAGAATGGTAAGGTCCCGTGTCCGTCGACACTTAAAAGAAATCGCCTGGCGGACATTGCATCGGGCAGCACCATGGTGAAGCCGGGTGCACGATACTGTAGCTGCTTAGAGATTTATCTTGCTCTCGTGTCTCAGAGTCTGGATCATCACCAATTCACCATCAAAATGACCAAAATATGTTGCCTAATAGTAGTAGAAAGAGAAGAAAGAATATATAATGTTTTATATTACCAATGGTTGAAGAAAATAAGTAAAAATATAGTGAGGGCCGTGCTTGGGCTGGCAGGGCACGGACGCGGGCCGCCGGGTGTTGGTATATATTAACGTACACAGAATAATCCGTAAGCGCACGGATATTATACCGATATAGCACTACACCAGGAGTAACCCAATTTTATATGGATCTCTAGGAAACATGTGCGAGAATAACTAAATCTAACTTAATCCAACTTCACAATCAAGGCTAGATAACAGGAGTATAAAGGAGATCACTAAGGTCTTCTAGTTCTAATTTCGATAAACTTTGTCTTCTATTGTTTAATTCTGGAGATATTACTAAAGAAAACACAGACATAATATGTTTTCTGTACTAACAGGGTCCTGCTAGGCCTACAAACGGGAGGTGGACTACAAAGGATTCAACAAGGCTATAAGAGTCACCCTCGCGAGCTACCATCGATCCGAAATATATGATACATCCACGAGTAACCGAGTCTAAGCACCATGCTTACACTACGAATACTATTGTAACCCAAGAGCTATAAGGATTAAAGTACTCAAAGAGAGTTGCAAACCTGAAGAACAAATGAATAAGTTGCTTACTTGAATTATAAGTCGATTACTAGAGAATCTCAGAAGCAAGCTTAAGAAGAACTTGATTCCGCCAGGGTACAAGCCGTAGTGAGAGCATCGACAGGCTGGCACTTCCTACAAACTCTTCCCTCTCACTCTATCTCTATATTTCTAATACAAGACTAGATCCTATTGAGGACTAATCTTCTCTTGATTGCTAGCTCTGATCCTGGTGGAAATGTGGATTAGGGTTTCTGGCCTTCAGGCTCTTAGGATCAAATGGCTCATACCCTAGAGGAGGGGGTACAGGCAGGTATATATAGGGCCCTTCAAGCATCCTAGACCCTCGAATCAAACCGATTTAAAAGGACGGCGTAGATGCAAACCCTAAGGCGATAGAGAACCAACATAGCGAAGAGAGACCACCAGGTGGGGCCCATAGGCCGACCGGTCGGTCAGTGGATCAAGCCCTGCTTCGGTGGAGTACCTCCTGGAGTCTTCTAGAGTCTTCCCACGTTGGTATCGCTGTGGAAATTCCGTGATTTCCTTTGACGAATAGATCCTCCTTGGCGGTTTTCCGATTAAATCCTGCTGAAAACACCGATTCATCAAAACTCATGGAAATTGTCAGTTAAAACCCCTAAGTTTATGTTGATGGTCCATTTTAGTCATTTATAGAAAGTATATTGATGGTTTGTGATGAATGTTAACTACCATCAACAAACTCCCCCCACACTTAGGCTTTTACTCGTCCTCGATGAAAGGATGGATTACTTAAGACATAACCTTAGGACAAGACATCAACATAAACCCATTCCCAGTCATACATGCACTGCGGGATTCAAAGTGTCTACCATGAAACTTTAGACGGTTGAAGAATGGAACAACTTGAAATAGATCACTATCTTCCTTCAGTCAAGTCAATTGGAGAAACATTTTAAGATTTTTGAAAACATAGCATAACTTACCTTCTCCTTTTGTAGTACTCTCAATTCACTCAGTATATGTAGTATTTTTGGATCCTTACCAAGACATTGATGTTCTTGCTTTCTTTTTACCTACTTCTAAAAGTTTATGTGGAGCTCAGGTAGGGATAAATATGAGAACATACTTGCATTGCATATATTGTAAAGTCAAAACAAGGATCTAAGGAGAAAAATGTCATACTCTTATATCAAGATGTGCATGTGTGTGGATATGTATATATGGTGGCTAACCTAATTCTACTATGCTCCTTAAAATATATCTCTCTTGTTGAAACCTTGAAAACATTTTTTGCAAGGAAACATGGGCTATCTTATTCATCTCTTTTTTTCTTAGGCGGGCATCTGAGTACCCATTGTTTTAAATTTCTTGGACACTTGCCCATTTTTTCAATATTTTCTTTTTCTTTTATGAATAACTCTTGCATAGCCCATGCCTCTTCTTCTGCAATTGAAACTTTTTAAGAGAGGTATTTACAAGAACTTGGAACATTTATCCCAATAAACATATTTTTGTGTCTATTTCCAATATAGGAGTAGAGCATTTTTTGGTGGATGAAAAACATGTTGTTGCGTACCCCCAGTGTAGGAGCAGCAGATATATGTGGAGTGTAAGTGATCTTGATCTTGGGAGCATGATAAATTTCTCAATAAGGGTCACAAGGTTTGACCAAACTCAATACAATAGCAAGTAGTATATGTAGAAGGTTTTCCTAGTCTATCATATCATGTATGCCTTTGGTAGGATATTGCTTTACCACAAAGGGTAGGTGTAGCTATTCTTTTTTAATTTTTTGAAATAAAATTCTCCAATAACGAGACATAAAGAATTAAGTTCTCATTATTCGACTATATCTCATTCCACAACAACTTAAGTAACATGGGGTCCCTAATAGTAAGTTCCCAGCAGTAGCAAGACTTCTAGGAAAAGTATTATGTGAATCTATCCTTTAGTCATGACTGAAATAATCTTTCCTTATGTTTTAAAGTTGTTTTTCATAGGATTTTCAATTCAGTTCGAAACGAAAAGCGAAACATGTGAAAATAGATCGTATGGGCCGTAAACCTGACTGTGGATGAAGTGCGAGGCGAGACGACATTGTGGTGGGCTGGCCGGCCCATGTAGGAGGCCGGGCGGGCCACTCTCGGGCCTATTTCGGTCCAACTTTAGTAAGCATGGTATTTGGTCCATTGCTTTCTGAATTTCATGATTTTTGTGATCGGATATGTTGCGTTGTTGCGGTGTGCTTTCCCCACACTTGTTTTCTATTTTCCTTTATGCACAACATGTGGAGACAAAACACATATACAAAAGAAATAGAGAGTAGATAGTAATAACAAATTTATTGATAGGGCACTTTATTAAACAATCCAACCTAAACACAAAATTTCAACTGGCTAATACAAACTTCAATTACTCTAACTTCTGAGGTAGGCAAATGACCTAAACATTGACCTAAACACACCCTATCGGTCCACAACCTAACTTTAACTCTCATACTTCTCTTTGTTGACAACATAGCGACTTAAGATAGTGAGCTCATATTCTAGGTTCTTTCGATAAACGTGCTCCTTATCTATCCTAATTTGCAGAGCGTGGGTATAGTCGGTAAGGGTTTTGATCTTGTCATGCAGCATAGCAACGGTTGGTCGTTGGCGCTTCTCGTCATTCTCTGGGATAGAGGGTGGCGCCCTCTTCTTCTTGTCCTTCAGTGGCACGACCTTGACTTGTTTAGGGGTAGCACGAACACCATCAATGGTCAAGCGAGGCATGACCAACTTGTACTTCGCACACATGACATCTCCAAACTTGTTGGTCTTCACCCCAATCAGTGCCTTGTTCGCCTTTGGAGGAAGGAGGTTGATCTCCTTCGGGACCTTGATCTTTGGTGCCTCCGGCTGGCGTGGCTTGTCTTGAAGAAGTAGATGCGGCAATGGCGGAGCGATCACGGGAGGCAAATGCCTTGGGCGAAGTAGGATTGGTTGGAGGAGATAGGAGCTACTTCTCATGGTGGGATGATGCTTAGCGGTATGGGTTCTTCAACATAGGGAACGATCTCTCTACCGACCATTGGAACTTGAGAGGAGGAGAGCTTGGGTGCTATTAGAGATGGAAGGCTTTGATGGAATGGCTATGGAGGTAGGTAGGGGCTTATTTATATAGGGGGAAAGACTTGCAGCAGGGGTGAAGATCTATCTAATAAAGGTCTCGTAATGAGGAAAAACTGAATGGCTCGAGAAAATTGGATATTCTCATGGGAATTCTTTGGAAGGTTCGCGATCCAATCGAGCGGAGGTGAGGCGGCTGACATGTGGGCCGGCCGGCCCCACGAGGTCCCACCTCTAAGATTTTTCGCATGACGATTTCTAATGTCTATCTAATCCTGAAAAGTATTCTACAGAATATTCTTGATTTGTTTATTCGATGTTTCTGCTTGGCCACTTGTTTGAGGGTGATATGAAGTAGCGATGTTGTGACGGATCCCATGTCTTAACAAGTACTTGTGAAAGTTCTTGTCAGTAAAGTGAGTGCCTCCATCACTAATCACCATTTCTGAAACTCTGAATCATGGAAATATTGTCTCTTCTATAAGGAAAATGGACCCTAGGCCCATTTACTTTGGATTTTGGTGTTTGATGACCAACACAACCAAATTAGACTAATGAATTTGCAAGTAATTGTTTTGTAGTTCAATAGGGTGCAAGATGTGGCTTGGACGAAGGGACATGATGATCCGATAATCAACACCTTAAGCAAGACCCTAGAAGCACAAGAGAAGACCTAAGATATCAAGCATAGTCCAAGCACGAAGATAGAAACTAAGCCGGACGCAAGATCACGAAGAAACGAGCTCAGTAGAGGTGACCAAACACGGCCCTTATAGGGACTGGACATGTCCGATTAGTTGCTTGGCAACAGCAGGTATCAGCAGTTGTGACCAGACGCTGAGCGAAGCAGTGACCAGATGCACTAATGACACTGTTCTTCATCACGGCAATGTTTTTAGCGTGACCGGATGCAGCAGTACTGGATGACCGGACACACAAAGTACAACGTCCGATTGAGTCCAGAGAGGTTCTAGAGCGGTGTCAGTGCGACCGGACTTGTCCGATCGAGTGAGACCGGACTCGGCCCAGAGTCTGATCAACGTGCGTGCTCTAACGGTCAGGATGACCGAATGTGTTCGGTCATGACAACAACAACGTCCGGTCAGTAGCATAAAGCTAGGTTTCACCCCCAACAACTACTTTCTCGGTGTGGCTTATAAATAGACCCCCCAATAGGCCATTTGAGATATGGAGAGCTAAGGAAACATACCAAGGGTGTTGATACACCATTTTAGTGATCTCCACTTGCATAGTGCTTAGTGATTCATTAGGTGATTAGCGTAGGTGCTTTGCGAAGTGCTTAGGTTGATTAGACCACCGCTTATGCGCTTGCTCTAGGTTTAGGCTAAGTGTTTAGTGAGGTTTGTATATCTCTTATCACTCGGTGCTTGCACGCACCATTATTATACATTTGAGGGGCTTGTAGTCTTGTGAGGTCACACCAACCGCATTTGTGGTATGGCCGCCACCGTGTACCAAAGGGAACAAGGCCCGTAGTGTTTTGGCCAGAAGCTTGATAGTGAAGACGGCGGGGAGCATCTAGGAGAGGCTTGCCGGAAGGCATGTTGGAGACCCACTTGCGCATGGTGATGGCCTGAGGCTATCCACGGAGTTACCCGACTAGGAGCTTGGCCCTTGCGAGGGGCTCCAACGAGGACTAGGGGGAAGCTTGCGCGCTTCTCGATACCTCGGTAAAAATACCGGAGTCGTCGACGGGAGTTTTCATATCTCTACCTTACTCTTTAGCTTCCACATTTACATTGCAATCTTGGTGTGTGCTTTACTTTCCTAGCTTAGTGATAGGGTAGTTGATAGGTTTGAAACCTAGGTTGCATAACTCCTTTTGCGGTAGAGATAGCAACATACTAGCAAAACCACAGTTGTACATTTAGATAGTTTATCTTTTGCATAAGTTTTGCTAAGGGTAGAAAAAGAGGCTATTGTTTAGAGTTAGAGTTTTAAGTTGCCTAATTCACCCCCCTCTTAAGCGTCACGGTCCCTTTCAATTGGTATCAAAGCCGGTTGGCTCAATTTGGAACTTTGGCTTCACCGCCGTTGAGCCGACGCTATTTAGAGTGGTTGGGATGAATACTTCTAGGCCTCCGCACTTTGACGACACTAACTTCCCCTACTATAAAGCTAGAATTGCTTGTCACCTTGAGGTGGTAGATCTTGGTGTTTGGAGAGTCACTCATGATGGGATGAAACCCATTAAGAATCCCGATAAACCCACAAAGAGTGAAGAAAAAGAAATTCATTTTATTACTAGAGCTAAAAATTGCTTGTTTGAATCTTTTAGCATGGATGTGTTTAACCAAGTGTTCACTTTAAATACGGCACATGAAATTTGGTTAAAACTCCAAGAGCTCCATGATGGTTCCAATCAAAGAAGTGAGCAAAGAAAGAAATGATGCTATGGATGCGACAAGTTGGGGTACTTTGTGGAAGTTTGTCCAAACAAAACCACACCCAAGACAAATAAGAAGGCGTGCAAGGACAAAGCCCTCACATCAATAAGGTCATAGGACGATTCTTTAAGTGAAGAAGAAGACCACCACAAGAGGCGCGGGCACAAGCACTCATCATCAAGCACCTCATGTGTATGCTTTATGGCATGAGGTAATAAAAAGCCTATCCCTAGTAATAGTGACAGTAATAGTGATGATGAGCTACCTTCTTATGATGAAATTATGCAACAAAATCTTAACTTTGCTAAAGTTTGCACTAGTCAACAAAATAAGCTTGAAAAATTAAAAGAAAAACTAGATAGCTCACAACAAGCTTATGCTACTTTGCTTGAACAATATGAAACTTTTGCCAATCTTAATATGGAGCTATCTACTAAAATTGAGTAACTTGAGACTAGTGCAAACACAAATAATTGCACAATCAATGATGAGCAACTTGTAAAGAAAAATGAAAAAATAAAAAAAGTTAGCTAGCTCACAAGATGCTTATAAAAGTTTGCTTGCTAAAATAGAAACCATGTGCAAATATTGTGATGAGCTAACCAATAAAGCAGCTAATCTTGAAGCCGTCGGTACAACCCTCACCGGGGCATCTAAAAAGAAAATTTCAATTTTTGATATGCCTAAAAAGGATGCCTCTACTTCTTGCAATGATTTATGTTTAGACTCACCCTTGTGCAACCAAGTTTGTGTTGAGAAAGTTGTTGTAGATACATGCACACAAGAGGTCGCAATGGAGAATAAACAACTGAAGCAAGAAGTGGCTCGCCTTACCAAGGACTTAACTCAAGTAAAAGGCAAAATGGAGCAAGCCTAACATCATCAAGATAACACTGTTAAGGGAGTGAAGAAGCTTGATGAAGGACAAACTATGGTTTGCTATGTGTGCCACAAGGAAGGCCACAAGCCCTATGAGTACAAGGTGAAGAATGGGGGAGGAGCTAAGAAGAAAGAGAAAAACAAAAAGGAAACAAGCAAGCTCTCCAACACCTACACCAACAAGGTGGACAAAAAGGCCTTCACACCTTATCTCTTGAAGAAGAAGAAAAATGACAAGGTGGTGGCCATCAAGGTGAACAAGCAAGCCAACAATGGGGTCAAACGTATTTGGGGGCCAAAGGAGATCATTTCCAACATGTAGAGCACTAAGAAGGTTTAGATCCCAAAAGGGAATTGAGAAGTCCGATGGGCTTCAAGAAATTTAGAGAGTTGGCAAAGTATGGGTGCATTTCATGGGGTGCATCATTATGGATAAGAAAATTGCCAAGTGGGTTAGTGAATACTATGGACCCAAATTCCCCTTTCCATATTAGGTAACTAGATTTAATTTCTTACAATTTCAATTAGCATCTAGTTCCTTTTCATGCCTAGGTTTGCATCTGCATGTTTAATCTTTTGTCTTGCATACACTAGGTATATCTTATGGTAGGCTTGCTCGGTTTCATTCTTAACCCTTAGAGCAAACCTA